>NW_006779719.1:596634-691606 GCF_000442215.2 Lipotes vexillifer
CTCTCCTGTTGTGGAGCACAGGCTCCGGACGCACAGGCTCAGTGGCCATGGCTCACAGGCCCAGCCGCTCCGTGGCATGTGGGATATTCCCGGACCGGGGCATGAACCCATGTCCCCTGCATCGGCAGGCGGACTCTCAACCACTGCGCCACCAGGGAAGCCCTTTAAGTCATTTTTATACAGTTGTTTTCTAATAGTTCATCAGTAAAGTATAAAAGAGTAAAATGTTATGTTCTCATTTGTGTGTTAATAGGCCGGCGTAATCTAAGATTAATTATGGAATATTTACCATATGGAAGTTTACGAGACTATCTCCAAAAACATAAAGAACGGATAGATCATAAAAAACTTCTTCAGTACACATCTCAGATATGCAAGGTACCTAATATCCTGGCTGTTTGTTGTAGATGAAGAGAATATGTTGAAGTAATTATTAAGAAATCCTCTAAGGTTTTTCTTAGATAATTAAGGGAGTAGAAAGATACAAGACTATTTAAATTGTTTATGTTTATAAAGCTAGCTGAAAGAAAAATGTTATTTTATTCATAGGGTATGGAGTATCTTGGTACAAAAAGGTATATCCACAGGGATCTGGCAACAAGGAATATATTGGTGGAGAATGAAAACAGAGTTAAAATAGGAGATTTTGGCTTAACCAAAGTGTTGCCACAAGGCAAAGAATACTACAAAGTGAAAGAACCTGGTGAAAGTCCCATATTCTGGTGAGTATATTTTAGTACAGTAAAATGAAGTTTTGGAGCACAAACTTCAAACTTTATTTTTACTATTAATAGTTGTCATTTATATATTTATAGTAATAATCAATGAAGTTATTTCCTATGTTCTCCTCTGGGAATTTTATGGTTTTAGGTCATACATTCAAGTCTTTAATCTATTTTGAGTTAATTTTTGTATGTGGTGTAACACAGTGGTCTAATTTCATTCTTTTGCACGTGTCTGTCCAGTTTTCCCAACACCCTTTATTGAAGAGACTGTCCTTTCTCCATTGTATGTTCTTTGCTCTTTTATTATAATTTAATTGTCCATATATATATGGGTTTATTTCTGGGCTCTCAGTTCTGTTTGGTTGATCTGAGTGTCTGTTTTTATGCCAGTACCAACCTGTTTTGATCACTGTGGCTTTGTAGCATATCTTGAAATCAGGGAGCATGCTACCTCCAGCTTTGTTCTTCTTTCTCAAGGTTGTTCCCTTTCTCAAGGGATCTTTTGCGGTTTCATACAAATTTTAGAATTTGTGCTAGTTCTGTGAAATATGTCATTGGAATTTTGATAAGAATTGCATTAAATCTGTAGATTGCTTTGGGTAGTATGGACATTTTAACAATATTAAGTCTTCCAATCCATGAGCATGGACTGTCTTCCCATTTAATTGTGCCTTCTTTGATTTCTTTTATCAGTGTCTTAAACAGTTTTCACTGTACAGGTCATTCACCTCCTTGGTTGAATTTATTCCTAGATATTCTTTTTGATACAGTGGTAAATGGGATCGCTTTAATTTCTCTTTCTGTTAGTTTGCTATTAGTGTATTGAAATGTCACTGGCTTGTGTATATTGATTTTTTGTTTTTGGTATCCTGTGACTTTACTGAATTTATTAGTTCTAACAGTTTTTTTTTTTTTTTTTCGTGGAGTCTTTAGGGTTTTCTCTATATAGTATAATGCCATCTTCAAATATTGACAGTTTTACTTCCTCCTTTCCAATTTGGATGCCTTTTCTTTCTTTTTCTTGCTTAATTGCTGTGACTAGAATTTCCAATACTGTGTTGAATAAAAGTGGTGAGAGTGGGCATCCTTGTCCTGTTTCTGATCTTAGAGGGAAGGCTTTCAGGTTTTCATTGTTGAGTATGATGTAAACTGTGGGTTTGTCATATACGGCCTTTATTATGTTGAGGTAGGTTCCCTCTATACCCACTTTGTTGAGAGTTTTTATCATAAGTGGATGGTAGAATCTTATCAGTTGCTTTTTCTGCATCTGTTGAGACAATCGTATGGTATTTATCCTTCATTTTGTTCATGCAGATGTTGAACCATCCTTACAGCCCTGGAATAAATCCCACTTGATCATGGGATATGATCCTTTTGGTGTATTGCTGAATTCAGTTTGCTAATATTTTGTTGAGGATTTTTGCATCTATGCTCATCCAGGTATTGGCCTGTAATTTATTTTTTTGCGGTGTCCTTGTCTGGTTTTGGTATTAGGGTAATGTTGGCCTCATAACATGTTTAGATGTGTTCCCTCCTCTTCAGTTTTTTTGGAAGAATTGAGAAGGAAAAGTATTGAATCTTATGTGAATGTTTGGAAGAATTCATCAGTGAAGCTGTCTGTTTCCTGGACTTGGCGTTTGTCGGAAGTTTTTTGATTACTGACTTAGTCTCCTTACTATTCAGGACTATTCAGGCTTTCTATTTCTGTTTCTTCACGATTCAGTCCTGGTAGATTATATGTTTCTAGGAATTTGTTCTTTCTAGGTTGTTCACTTTGTTGGCATATAATTGTTTGTAGTATTCTCTTATTATCCTTTGTATTTCTGTGGTATCAGTTGTGACTTGTCCTCTTTCGTTTCTAATTTTATTTATTTGAGCCCTCTCCTTTATTTTCTTGGTTAGTCTAGCTAAAGGCTTCTTGATTTGTTTATCTTCTCAGAGAACCAGCTCTTGGTTTTATTGATCTGTTCTATTCTATTGTCTCTTTAGTCTCTATTTCTGCCCTCATCTTATTATTTCCTTCCTTCTACTACCTTTGGGCTTTGGTCTTTTTCTAGTTCCTTTAGGTGCAAATTCAGGTTGTTTATTTGAGACTTTACTTGTTTCTTGAGGTAGGCCTGTATTGCTAGGAACTTCCTTCCTAGAACCACTTTTGCTGCATTCCATAGATTTTGGTGTGCTTTATTTTTGTTTTTATTTGTCCCTAGGCTTTTCTTCTTTTTTCTCCTTTGATTTCTTCATTGACCCATTAGATGTTTAGTCACATGTTGTTTAATCTTCATGTTTTTGTGGTTTTCCAATTTTCTTATTGTGATTCCTAGTTTCATACCATTATAGTTGGAAAACATGCTTGATACGATTTCAGTCTTCTTGAATTACTGGGACAAGTTGTAGGCTAACACATGATCTATCCTGGAGAATGTTCCATGTGCACCTTAGAAGAATGTGTAGTCTGCTGCTTCTGGATAGAGTATTCTGAACATATCTGTAAACTCCATCTTATCTAATGTGTCATTTAAGGCCAAATATCTCCTTTTTGATTGATTTTTTTGTGAATGATCTATCCATTGCTGTACGCGGGGTGTTAAAATCCCCTACTATTATTATATTGCTTTTAATTTCTCCCTGTAGGGCCAATAATATTTGCTTTGTATATTTTGGTGTTCCTACGTAGTGTGCATATATATTTATGTTTTATCTTCTTGCTGGATTGACCCCTTTATCATTGTATAGTGCCTTTCTTTGTCTTTTATTACAGTCTTTGTTTTAAAGTCTGTTTTATCTGCTGTGAGTATCGCTACACCAGCTTTCTTTTCATTACTTTTTCCTCACATCCAGTCTGTGGGTGTCTTTACTTCTGAAACAGATCTCTAGGCAGCATATAGATGGGTCTTGGTTTTTTTTTTTTAATCTATTCAGCCACTATATGTCTTTATATTGGCTAATTTAGTCCATTTACATTTAAAGTAATTGATAGGTATGTACTTACTGTCATTTTGTTTATTGTTTTCTGGCTGTTTTTATAGTTCCTCTCTGTTCCTTTCTTCTTTCTGTCTTCCCTTTGGTTTGCTGGATTTTTTACAGGCCAATACCTGGATGAACATAGATGCAAAAATCCCATGTGGCTGCTGGATTTTTTTTAGTATTATGTTTAGATTCCATTCTCATTTTCTTTTCTTTGTGTACTGTAAGATTTTTCTTTGTGGTTACTGTGGTGTTCACATATAACATTGTATGTATATAGCAGTGTCTTCTAAGTTGATAACAACTTAAAATGTAAAGCAAAGCTTTACATTTTTACTCTCCCCCCACCACATTTTATATTTTTGATGATGCCTTTTTATTTTATTTGTTTATTTTTTTTGCAGTACGCAGGCCCCTCACTGTTGTGGCCTCTCCCGTTGCAGAGCACAGGCTCCGGACGCGCAGGCTCAGCGGCCATGGCGCACGGGCCCGGCTGCTCCGTGGCGTGTGGGATCTTCCCGGACCGGGGCGCGAACCCATGTTCCCTGCATCGGCAGGCGGACTCTCAACCACTGCGCCACCAGGGAAGCCCTGATGATGCCTTTTGCATATTCTTATTTTATGCTTCCCTTAAGTATTACTGTAACTTGAGTTAACTTTACTACTTTTGTCTTCAAACTTGCTTTATAAGTGACTGAGCCACTACCTTTACTATATGTTTTCCCCTGAGATTTTTACTTTCATATATTTTCTTATTATTAATTAGTGCCATTTCTTTTTTAGCCTAGAGAAGTCCCTTTAACATTTCTTATAAGGCCAGTTTAGTGGTGATGAAATCCTTTAGCTTTTGCTTATTTGTAAAACTCTTCATCTCTTCTTCAGTTCTGATTGATAATCTTGACTGGTAGAATTGGTAGAGAATTTTTGGTTGGAGAGTTTTTCCTTTCAGCATTTTGAATAGGTCATCCACTTCTTTCTGGCTGATAAAGTTTCTGCTGAAAAATCTGCTGATTTGGGGATTTCCCTTGTACTTAATATTAATAGATAGTGTTTTGGGGGTTTGGGGTGCTTTTTGTTTGTTTGTTTTTGCTGCTTTTAAGATTCTTTATCCTTAACTTTTACCATCTTAATTGTAATGTGTTTTGGTATGGTTCTCTCTGGGTTCATCTTATTTGGAACTTTCTGAAATTCTTAGACCCAGAATGTCTGCTTCCTTCCCCAGATTAGGGAAGTTTTCATTCATTATTTCTTCAAAATTTTCTGACCTTTTCTCTCTTTCTCTTTTCCTCTGGGACCCCTATAATGTGAATCCTGTTCTGCTTGATGTTGTTCCAGAAGTCTCTTAAGGTATATTCACTTTTTAAAATTCCTTTTTCATTTTGCAACTGTGTCTGGGTGATTTCTATTTGTTTCATCTTCCAGCTTGCTGATTCGTTCTTCTGCTTCATCAAGTCTTCTGTTGAAACCCTCAAGTGTATTTTTCAGTTTAGTTATAACTTCTATTTAGTACTTTCTTATATTTTCTACCTCTTTGTTGAAGTTCTTGCTGTGTTTATCCATTCTTCTTCTGAGTTCAGTGAGCATTTTTATGACCATTGCCTTGAACTCTTTGTTGAGTGAGTTGCTTAGCTCCATTTCATTAATGTCTTTTGTCTTTTTCTTTGGTTTGGAACATATTCCTCTGCCTTCTGATGTTGCATAACTTTCTCTGTTTGTCTAAATTCATTAGGTGAAACAGCTACCTCTTCCAGTCTTGTTCTTGTGTAGGAGATAATCCATAGGGCCCAGAAGCACAATCTCCCTGGCCACCAGACCCAGGCACTCACGGGTGTTCTTTTTTTTTTTTTTTTTTTTTCCTTGCGTTAGGCGGGCCTCTCACTGTTGTGGCCTCTCCCATTTGCGGACCACAGGCTCCGGACGCGCAGGCTCAGCGGCCATGGCTCACGGGCCCAGCCGCTCCGCGGCATGTGGGATCTTCCCGAAACGGGGCACGAACCCGCGTCTCCTGCATCGGCAGGCGGACTCTCAAGCACTGCGCCACCAGGGAAGCCCTCACGGGTGTTCTTCACGCGGACTGTGCACACCTACAAGCTGTGGTGGGGCTGCTGCTATGATGCGGGATGTGTGGGATTTGGGGTGCTTACCTGCTGGTTGTAGTGAGCTGTTGCATAGTGTGGACTGGGTTTGGGGCACTTGCTCATCCCAGTTATGGTGCAGCTAGTGTGTGGGGAGGGTGGGGTATTGTGTGTTTGTCCAGCCCAATTGTGGTATGACATCTGCACTGGGTAGGCGGCACTCAAGGTACTCGCTTTGGCTCAGTTGTGGTTCAGGGTGGGAGGAGCACACCCACTGGTGCTAGGAGGCTAGAAGAAGGGCACCAAAAATAGTGCCCACTAGCTGTATCACCAGCAAGTTAGAATGAGGTTTCAAAGATGTCAACTACCAGTGCTTTTGTCTCCAGAGAAAGTCCCGTTAGGTTCCTGCCTCTCTAGCAGCTGCTCTAAGATCAGTAAGTAGGTCTCCCTCACTTATGGTGTAGGTGTTTTCACACTGTTGTTTTTGTGCTGTTTCTCAGGGTAGATGGGTCTGTGTGAGCTCTTTAAGAGCGGGTTCTTTGTTCCCTACAGTTATGTGGTTCTCCTGGACTTACTTCCCATTGATTTTCGAAAACAGATGTTTTAGGGGCTCATGTTCCCAGTGCTGCACTCAAGGGTTGAGGTATGTGATTTGGAGCTCAATCCCTTTACTCCCTCTTTTTTTTTACTCCAAAAAGTTACATATTTTTGTGATCCTTCTGATTTGCTCCTGGGATGGGGTCCTGGGTGGGACTGTCTCTCTGCCTTTCCTGCCTGTTTCAGTGAGTCTCTTTTATCTTTTGTTGTGGAGGTGCTGTTCATCTAGTTATCAGATACTTTTCAGAGGAAAATTACTTCATGTGTAGCTGTAAATTTGATGTGTCTATGGGAGGAGGTGAGCTCAGAGTCTTCTTAGGCTGCCATCTTGAACCCCTTACACAGGAGAATGATTTATAATGGCATTGTGACTGTGTTTTAAAGAAGACTGCTTATGTTTTAGAGATGCATACTGGGATAGTTATGGTATGAAATATGGTTGAAATACTGTCATATCCAGAACTCATTTCATATAAATACTGTTGTGTGCAGGTGGGGAGTAGTAGATAAAACAAGGTGGGCAATGAATTTAGCTAAATGACAGGTACATGGTTGTTCATTGTTCTCTAATTTGTATATGTTTGAAGTTTTTTATAATACTAAAAACATTTTAAAGGAATATCCTGATGATAATTGTGAGCATTAGCATTATCTAATTATTTTTAGGGTTTAAGTGAAACTAGAAAATAAGACTTATCTAAACTTGACTGTCTTCTTTTGGTCATATCCCCAGTGATACATGAATTTCATTCTGTTTTTCCAGAATGAGAAATTAGAGAAGTTAAATGGAATTAACTAGCAATCCATAATGATTAGTTATATGGATTTCCAGTGATTTTGGCATACTTAGTGAATACAATTTAATAAATACTTATTAAGCACCTACTTATAAAGCACGTATTGTGTTCCAAACACCATACAAGGAAATTGGAATAAGAAGATGGGATCAGCATCAGAAATAAAAAGAACTGTCCCTTACAAGGAAGGCTGAACTAAGTGGAAAAGTTTGATACAGCGTGGAAGTTCAAATGACAGGTCCACTATCCATAATCCTTTACCTTTTAAGGTCTCTTAGTTTAGGAAAAATCAAATGTGTAATCCAGTCATTGCAATGCAGTATGTAAGTGCAATAATGAAGATGATGATGCAAAAACATTAGAGTGCAGTAATTCTGCTGAGGGTTTAAATTAATCAGAGAAAACCACAACTAAAAGATGACATTTCAACTATTGATTAATAGTTCACCAGATGGACAAGAGGAAGGGTATTCCATGAGGAGGATGACAAGAACAACAGGATAAGCAGGGTTGTAAGTGAATGGTGTTACCACAGAACAAACGGAATAATACTGCGTTCTGTGTGCCATGTTAGTGCATTCAGACATTATTCATTAGACAGTGTGCAGGTGGGATATTAGAGGCTTTATCCAGGGATAATAGTGAGATTCATATTTTAGGAAGATAGCTCTACTTTTGGTGGAGAACAGCAGTTCTCAAAGTTTGGGGACCTCTGGTACACCCTTTAGGGAGTCTGTGAGGTCAGAAGTATTTTTATAATAATACTAAGATGTTATTCCCCTTTTTCACTCTCATTTTACACATACAGTGGAATACTACTCAGCCTTAAAAAATAATGAAATTTTGCCATTTGCAGCAACATAGATGGACTTAGAGGGTATTGTGCTGGGTGAAATAAGTCAGAGAAAGACAAATACTGTATGACACCACTTATATGTAGAATCTAAAAAATACAACTAGTGAACATAACAAAAAAAGCAGCATACTCACAGATATAGAGAACAAACTAGTGGTTACCAGTAGGGAGGGGCAATATAGGGATGGAGGAATGGGAGGTACAAACCATTGGGTATAAGATAGGCCAGGAGTCCCCAACCTTTTTGGCACCAAGGACCAATTTCGTGGAAGAAAGTTCTTCCACGGTGGGGGGAGGGCAGTGGATGGTTCAGGCAGTAATGGGAGCAATGGTGGGGATGGTTCAGGCAGTAACGCTAGTCATGGGGGATGATGGGGAGCGGCAGATGAAGCTTCACTCACTCACCTGCCACTCACCTCCTGCTGTGTGGCCCGGTTCCTAACAGGCTGCGGACCGGTAGTGGTCCACAGCCCGGGAGTTAGGGCCTTTTGAGATATAGGCTACAAGGATGTATTGTTCAACATGGGGAATATAGCCAGTATTTTGTAATAACTGTAAATGAAGTATAACCTTTAAAAATTGTATAAAATTTTTTTTAAAAAACCACTCACAGAAAATGTCTTCTATTAAACCAACATTAAAGAAACTAATAAAAATGTAAAACATACTACTCTAAATACAAAATTTTTTGTTTTGGAAAATAGTTATTTTTTTATAAAAATGTTATTTATGCTAACATTACTGGGTTTATACTTTTACACTTCCTTGATTTTGAAATCTAAAATGGTAAATATTGGTAAATACAACCCACATAAACGAAAGCTTTGGGGGCACTTCAGTAACTTTTAAGAGTATAGGGGACTTCAGACCAAAAGTTTTGAGAACTAGAGGTATAGAAGGGACATTGTATTGAGAAGAGGCTAACAGCAGAGAGAAGACTAGTTAGGCAACTTTTGCAGGAATCTAGGTCATTGATTTTCAAACCCTTTGTGCATATATACCCACTGAAAGAATTATCAAAAGCTATATTCTTTCTGGCACATTTTAAAATTGATAGCTATTTTTTTCCTTTGTAAATTTAGATGGTTGTAAATAATATATTTTATAAAGTATTGTAAATAATGACATTGAAGTATGGTACATCAATCTTTTAGATGTATACAAGGAAATCCAGACACCGCAGCAATTTGATACCCATTGTCATCCACTTAAAAATGTATAGGAACAGACTTGCTTCTTGATAGAAACTTTGCATTATTCCTTTTTCTTCTTAAAATTATATTTCCACTTCCCATCTCAAAATTTTGTATAATGTATTATATTTTGTACTTGGAAAATCTTGTGATTACCTATCTCTGTTGTAACCAAAATACATATATAAATTTAAATTAATTTTAAAATTTCCTATGACCACAAAAAAAAGTATTCACCTTTTTCTTTCTGATTAAGTTATCATCGAAGTTACTGCCAGGATGCAATTTCCAAAGCAATATAAATGAATTACTAATTTGGATAATTCTTTAAAATTTTTTATTGGAGACATTTCTTTTTAAAAAAATTTTTTTAACATCTTTATTGGAGTATAATTGCTTTAAAATGGTGTGTTAGTTTCTGCTTTATAACAAAGTGAATCAGCTATACGTATACATATATCCCCATATCCCCTTCCTCTTGCATTGGAGACATTTCTTAATAAATGGAGCTTTTCTTTCCCCTCCAACTAGTCCATATATCCTTAGATAAGTATTATTTACTTCTATAATGGGACCAGATTCAACATAAATTCTAATTTTATTTCTGTATTTGTAAACATGGAGAAAACTTTTTTGTATAAATAAAGAGATGGGAAAGAAAGAAAGGAGTTTTGTCATAACAATGTCACTCATTTCTGTGACTCCTGATACGTACGTAGCAAAACAGTATATAGTGATCTACCAGTAAAATTTGTTAGCTGGCAATTTCATTAGATCCATTCTTTTTTCAGTTTCATTGAAAACAAAGAATTAAACCCACTTGATTTTCAAAAGTGGATTTACTACCCAATCATTAGAGTCATTCATTTTCTGTTTCTGGGAAGTATACCAAAAATCTTTTAAAATTAGTTCAAATTATGATATTACTCTCATTTAGAGGCATCTTGTTTAAACTGATACATTCATAAAATAGAATATTGTTAGTTTCAATACAGTAGTTTTTAATAACATCTTTTATCACATTTTTAATATGTGATTTAAATACGGCAAACCCTTGCACTGCCTCAAAGATTGAGTCACTTAATGAAGCGTGTCCTTCATTACAATCTATTTGGCAATGCCAGGCCTCATAAACAAATACACTTAATTTCCAACAGAAAAGGTCTTACTTCATTTTCAAGTAAGTATATTAATGTTATGAAATATTATTTTAAAAAACAGATATAGGGCTTCCCTGGTGGCGCAGTGCTTGAGAGTCCGCCTGCCGATGCAGGAGACGCGGGTTCGTGCCCCGTTTCGGGAAGATCCCACATGCCGCGGAGCGGCTGGGCCCGTGAGCCATGGCCGCTGAGCCTGCGCGTCCGGAGCCTGTGCTCTGCAAATGGGAGAGGCCACAACAGTGAGAGGCCCGCATAACGCAAGAAAAAAAAAAAAAAAAAAAAAAAAAAAAACAGATATAAATTGCAGAACAACACATGTGCAGGCATGTTTACAGTGAAGCTAACAAAGCATATCCACCAGAGTGCCTTCCTTTCAAGATTCCTTCTTTTCTAATTTTAAATATTCACTTTCACACCTCATTTTATACTTTTTGTCATAAAGAAAGCCCCTAAAACTTTGGGCCCAGTATTTCTCCCTGCATATCTGTAAAGACTAACCACAAGGGCAGTCAGGATAAGCTTAAGATGATATATATCTAATATAATTAATTTCATAATTAAGTTATGAAAATAAGATAAACCACTTCTCATTACTTAATTTCTAATAAATAATACAGAATAAAATATAGTTAAGATTATAATTTATGAAGTAAGGCATATGGTAAAAGGCCTGTTATTCCTTCAGTAAATGTTTTGGGGAGATTGAACTCTGATGTTTGACTTTGGGGAATCACTAATAAGCTTGTATAAAAACCAGAAAGAACATTTTCATCTTGGTCAAAATTTTCTTATGTATTTAATGAAAAAAGAAAGCCATATACTGCTAAAAACTAATCAGATGGAGAGTTGACATACAGTTTTATTTTTATATTAGCAAGTAAAAATATTAAATATGTTTTATATAATGAAATGAGGTTAACTAAGTTTTATATAAATATTTCAGAATGAGTTGATAGAATAGATTTTAGCTAATTTGTTGAGTAACACTAAACCTATAGTCTGAAAGAAATCACATATTTTTTATCCATAGGATTTAGCCATCATATCTTTAAAAAAATACAGTTTCACTTAAAAGAATCATTGTCATCTATATTGCTTTTATTGTTCAAAAGTGTTCTTTGTTTAGCTAAGAGCATGTCCTGCGGGGTGGTATTAAGAAGAAATGCAGGGAAAATGCTTCTGCTAACGTATTTTTTTTAATTGTTCAGGCAGGGTTTTGGACTCATGGAGAATCCTTATACTGTTCTTGCTATAGAGCCCCTTGGAAAATCTTTGTATATCCTTGGGCTTATTACTCTTCACCTGGTTTGAAGATCTCTGTACTAGTCATGAGATAAGGATCTAACCTAAGGCTGTAATAGCAGTATTGGTTAGGAGACTGATTTGAGACATTTTTAAGACATACTTTAGGGGCTCAGTAGACTTGGGAGTGAAAGATGAGTCAAAAATAATTCTTAAGATTTCCAGTTTGGGGAGTTAGATTGTGATACCATTCATTGCATAGAGAAAATAAAATAATCAGCAAGTGTCAGAGAGGTGGGGATGGAGTTCTTTTTGCCTGTGCAGAACTTTAATATGGAAATGTTCAATAAGTCTGAAACACAAAAGAAAGGTCAAAGATAGGGTGGTTATAAATTTGGGAGACTGTAGTATATAAGTGAATGATACTACCTAAGGGAAATTTTTTTACAGAGAGGAAGAGATCTGGTGATGGAACCTTCGGGGAAAGTTTAACACAGGAAATAAACCTCTCCACAAAAGCAGAATAAAAAGAAAACAGTTTCATTACTGAATAAGCAGTAATCCAGAAAGTAATGTGCATCATAAGCAATCTGCTAAGAGATTACAAAAACAGAAAGAAATCTCGCCCTTTTATAAAATGGCCAAACAGATTCAACCCGTTACGTACATGTTCTCAGGATAAACAATAACTAGTTCTCAAGTAAGAGGACTTGACAGCACCATCTGTCACACATTGTTCATCCTAAATTCACTTAGTAATAGGAGTGCCCATCTGTTAGCTAACTGGCTTTATCCAAAAGAAAAATAAACTTCTCATATCTTTATGATAGGAGATAGTTTTGCAACTTGAAGGATACACCTGCCCAAGTTAGGCTCCTGCCCTGCCATTGAAACTGGGAGGTAAGGGCATGATAATCCTTAATGATTACATTCCAAAGAGGTGGTTCCCAGGTTCTTGAGAAAGACATTGCTGTATGTAAACCTGGCAAGAGGCTTTTAAGCAAAAGCTTTTAAAAAGATTTTTACATAAATTTCAAAGAGACAGAGAATTCACAATTTAAAATTTTCTAAAGTAAATGCTCTAAGAGGAGAGTCTTTTCTCTCCTTTTCTACATAGACTTTTTTTTTTTTTTTAACTTTGTATTTATCCTTACATAAGTAATGGGAAAGAGAAAAACAGCCTTGGAGATGAAGGGGGAAATTACAAAGAGTGCTTTCATGAAATCCACAGCAAGAGAATATTTTTCAAGGGTTGAGGGAGTAGTACTGCCTTCAAGGAGGTTATATTCCATTTGTGGGATAAAAGTAGCATATATTTTAAAATAACATAAATATGTAACTTTTAATAAAAACTAAATATAAAAAGAATATAACATTACATGGTTAATTGTATAAGTATAGACTATAAGTACTTTAGAATTTCAGTAGCATGAGGTCATTATGACCTTAAGTAGTCAGAGGAGGATTTCTGGGAGTTGGATTTTGAAGGAGAGGTTCATTTTATGTAATTCTTATTTTAAACCTCAGTCTAAAACAGATCTCCATTGCAATTCTCTATAATAGGATAAATTTAGCAATGGTACCATGATATTCATAATCCATTGGCCAAAATTCTCAGTTGAGTAGTGTTGATACTTGAGGATGACACCATTTTCCCCTATGACTTTCTGTTTTCTGTGCTCCCTCTCATAATCACCCTCTTTCAGATTAACAGGTTATTTCTTTTATATGTTAGTAGCTTCAAGTCTTCTCCAGCTTAAAAGGCACTTTTTCTCTAGGATTCTTATCTGGATTCATTTTAAGCTTAACTTGGAAAGATCAGCTTTTTTTCAGTTCTTGGAAGGTACTTTGCAGTTAACCCTGATGTTACTGAGACAAAAATTATTTTTTTTGGATTTTAGTTATCTTTGTGTTTTGGAGGTTCCCAAGCCCACCCTCAGGTTTGATGATTCACTAGGAGGACTCATAGGACTCAGCATACAGCCATAAGCATGGCTATGACTCATTATAGGAAAAGGATGCAAAGCAAAATCAGCAAAGAGAAAAGGTGTCTGGGGGAACACCTGGAAGAAACCAAGCACAAGTTTCTAAGTGTCCTCTCCGAGTAAAGTCATATGGGACACACTTAATTCCCCCAGCAATAAACTGTGACAACATGTGTGAAATGTCATCTACTAAGGAAGCTCATTAGAGACTCAGTGCCCACAGTTTTTATTGGGACTGGCCATGTAGACATTCTCTGCCTGGCACATTACCAAGATTCTAGACTCATTTGTTTGCAGAAATGGTTTAGGTACAGTGAGCCACTTTTATTATCATTTAGGGAATTGTGGAAACCCTCCTGAAATCTAAGATCCCAGGTACCGGTCAAGTGTCAACATTGCAAACAGACCTTTTTGAAGATGGCAGCCTCAGGCCTGCTGTGTTAACCCTTTTCTCTACAGCTTTTTTTTTTTTAATCCAATGATTTGCAGATAAAATCAAGAATTGACACATCAAGTAACTGTCTTTTAAATATACTACAGGTATGCGCCAGAATCACTGACAGAGAGCAAGTTTTCTGTGGCCTCAGATGTTTGGAGCTTTGGAGTGGTTCTGTATGAACTTTTCACATATATTGAGAAGAGTAAAAGCCCACCAGCGGTCAGTGTGCTTTTTATTTACTCTCAAGGTTTTTTCTTAACATGAGAAAATCTTTTTCCAAAGAATAATAGTAAGCTTAGGGTTATTTTAGAGCTCCCATTGCTTATTTGTAAGCCAGCAACCAACAAAATAATCCCAAACTTACTCATTAAATTAACTTGATGTTTTAAAAAGTGGGGATTGGAGTATTACTTAGTATATTTTCTTTTTTTTTTTTTTTTCTGCGGTACGCGGGCCTCTCACCATTGTGGCCTCTCCTGTAGTGGAGTACAGGCTCCAGACGCGCAGGCTCAGCAGCCATGGCTCACGGGCCCAGCTGCTCTGCGGCATGTGGGATCTTCCCGAACCGGGGTACGAACCTGTGTCCCCTGCATGGGCAGGTGGACTCTCAACCACTGCGCCACCAGGGAAGCCCTAGCATATTTTCTTAATATTATCTTCAGTAAATCCAATAAACTCATTCATTCCAGGAATTATTGCAAAAGTTAAACCTTTTAAAGTAATATTTTTTCTGCTCATTGTATAATTTTAATATAGGAAAGTATAAAAATAAAAATAATCTCTAATTCAACTACTCAGAAATAACCACTTTAATACCACTTTAATAACCACTTTAATATGTTTTCTTACAGGCTTTTAATTTTATATGTAAAAGCGAAATTTTATTAAAAAGATTTTTTATAACAGGTCATACTGTACAGTTTGCTATCCTGCTTTTTCATTACATATTATAGCATGGATATTTTCCTATATTAGTAAATATTTACTGCAAATATGACTTCTAATTCCTTGGTAGCATTTCATCATAAGGATATAATTTCTGGACAATTATTTTCCATTTTTCAGTCTTTTAAGTAACGCTTCATTAAACATAGTGCACATCCTTATATATATTTATGTTCATCTCTGGTTGTCATCTTAGAGAGTAAAAGTATAATTATAGGTGAAACGTTATGAACTCTTATAGGATTTTCATTATTTCAGAATGCTTTCCAGGAAAGCTGTACCAGATTAGACTCTCAGTAGCTATGCATAGGGGTATACGTTTTATCATTTGCCAGTGTTGACTATTATATTTCTACACAGTTTTGCCAAATTGATGGGAGAGAAGTTGTACCTATTTGATTTTAATTTGCATTTCTGTTATTAGTGTGATTGAATACATATTTATTGGGTGTTTGGGGTGAATCTGTGCGTGTGTGCATTGTATCCTCATGTACTTTGCCCATTTTTTTATATTGGTAATTTTTCTTACCAGTATGTAAGAGCTCTCTATGTTTAAATAAACGATGTGTTCATTGTAAATACTTCTCTAGCTTATGGTTCAGACTCCAATTTTATGAATTTTAAACATAGAACTTTTTCTCTCCATTCCATTTATGCTTAAATATTCATTCTGTATTTTTTTTTATTATGTCTTCTTTTACATTCAGCTTTTTATTTCAGCTGAAATGTAATATGATGTGTTAAAACAAAGTAAGTGTTTTTAGTTCACTGGTTTTGAACCTTTTCAGGGAATTTGTGCTGAGTATGTTACAGTTATGGGAATGGCATTATAGACGTTCCACGTTTAACAATCTTTTCTGAACTGTTTTTGAAGTTAAAATAGTCTGTTTTTAAAATGTTTCAAGGTAAGGAAACATACAGGACTTTTCCCATTTACTGGAAGAAGTTGAGAAAGAATTCTGATTCAAATTAAATGTACCAAAAATGTGTCATTGAAAAGTGGGTTTGTGTTTCAGGAATTTATGCGTATGATTGGCAATGACAAACAAGGACAGATGATTGTGTTTCATTTGATAGAACTCCTGAAGAATAATGGAAGATTACCAAGACCAGATGGATGCCCAGATGAGGTAACAAAAAGTTTTTTTTATCCACAGTAATCATGCATTTTCTTTCTCTCTTTACCCAAGGATTTCAGGTCAGTTTATGTAATTTAATTTGCTGAGGTTGTAGAAAAATAGCATAATCATGACTGTGGATATAGGTATATCCATGACACATGCCTGTACAGGCAAATTAAGTGGGAGTTATGAATTTATGTCTTCACCAATTAAAAGATGGCACTTTGTGTTCATTGTAAGTTTGTATTTTCCCTTTTACAGATTTATGTAATCATGACAGAATGCTGGAACAATAATGCAAACCAACGCCCCTCTTTCAGAGACCTAGCTCTTCGAGTTGATCAAATAAGAGACAGCATGGCTGAATGAAAGAAATGAACTTCACTCTGAGACCAAAATAGACTTATAGAACAAAGTGTTGTATTTCACATTACTGTGGACTGTTACTACATATATCATCATTATGTATATCATGACTTTAGCCAGCAAAAGTGTGGAAATATCTGCTCAGAGCTTTCAAAAGTTTCGTGAGTTTTTCTTCATGAGGACGCCAGCCAAAGACACTGATGAAAAGTCCTTAGCAAAGAGTTTTGTAAAAAGTTTCGTAAACCTAATCTGTCAGTTAATATCACCTTTGGCAAAAGAAGAAACTTAGACTTTTTTCAACTCAGAATTATGAGAGATGAAAAAATTGTAAATGTTTAATATGCACAGAATACGTATGTACAGTTTTTACCACAGTGAATGTATAATACCTTGGCATCTTGTGTGATGTTTTACACAAGGGCTGGTATTCATAAATAATGCTTTCTAATTTTTCCATAGTTGATCTATAATAACTTCACTGTACAAATTAAGATGCCCAGATAATTGAATAAGCACCTTTGTGTCCTTGTTTATCTATATCACTGGCCAGCAATATAAGCAGGTGTATACTTTTAGCTTGTTGTTGTATGTACTGTAAATATTTTTCAAAGCAAAGGGAACAAATGTTTAGTTTTATTTGTATAGGGAATTTCCCTGACTCTAAAGAATACATTTTGAAATGGAACAAGTTTACAAAGATATAACACAATCTATTTTCTTATTTCTCTCCCTTGTATCTGTTTGTGGCGAGTATGTTTTTTAAATAGAACTATCTCCAGGCTTTTCTAAGACTACAGTGAACAGTTTTCTTTTAAAATTTTGAGATGACAAATGCCAGGAATATTGTCATCCCTTGAGCTACTGGCTGCCAATAAGACTCTTCAATCCCTGGGACCTATAGTCATGGATTAAATTTAAGTGTAAGCCATAAAATAGATTGTTTTTCATATATATAAGCCTATTAAGATGCACAGTGGGTTAGGAATTTTTTTCTAAAGAATGTATATTTTAGGGATTTCAGAAATCTATTGCCGTTATAAAAGAGATTTTCTTTTGTTAGATTCTTACAAGGGAGAAATGAGAGTAAATTGGTAAAAAAAAAAAAAAAAGTATGCTTGTTAATTTTATTCAAGAATGCCAGTAGAAAATTCATAATGTCTTGAAGAAAAATCAGCATTTTTCAACTGAGTATACAGGGTCGTTTGTTACTGTTGTCGTTTGTTTTAGTGCTACTCCATTTTAGACACCATACCTAAAATATGGTAGGGTTTTTATCTGTGTGTTATTTATACAAAGTTTAAAATACTTGGCATTTTGGTTAAAAAGAAAATAGTTTCTTTATGTTCAATGCTATATGCTTTTTTTTTTTTTAACTTGAACTTCAGACTTTTGATTGTCTATTTTTTGGAGCTGGTTTTAAAATGAATATTATATAAGAAAAAATGCCTCACATATAAAGTTTGAGTTTTTTGTTGGAAGGAAAGGCAAGAAATGCTTTTTATGCTATCTTTAAAGCATTTTACCAAATAGTAGTTACACCAAATGCACAAATCATCTAAAATGATAATATATTAGATTTTAAAAGATTTCTACTAAACATTATATTTTGATGAAAGTTGAATATAATTTTTGTTTAATTTGTAAAGACTCCTCCAGGATCTGTGTATGTAATGCATTTAAGAGATCTTCTGTTCTGCTACTTTTCATGTCAAAAGTAGCATATCGTATATTTGATTGCAGATTTTTGTACTAAAACTTAAGTACCTAAAAGTATATTCTTAAAGGTTGATAACATTTTGTTTATAAAAACAAGGATGTTAACTAGGTTTCTTTTTTAAAAGTTTTTCTTTTAATGTTTCCATTTTTAGTTTTAGGAGAAAAATCCCACATAAACATCTTAAGTTTTTAGAATGGGATGACTGCCTTATTGTAAAATTCTAAGTTTTCAAGAAAATTATTATTTACTGAGGGTTTGTGATGTTTTAAATTTTGATTCTGACCATACATAAAAGGAAATTAACCATGCAGCTGTTTAGTTGGTTCTGCACAAGACACAGGTAAGTCAGTATTGTACCAGTTAATGCCAAAATGTTTCTTCAAAGTAATACTCTTCAGAAATGAGGGTAAAGATATTCTTAAAATTCTGCAATTCTGTAAATATTCCAGTATTTTAAGTTACACAGTCTTTATATAAATAATTCCCTATATCCATGGCTACCTGCTTTGGGAAATAGTCACTTTTTCATGTTATTTATGTATGCTGCCAGTAGCACTATAATTTGCTATGGAAGAGTGCTTTCTTACAACCCAAGACTTCTGCTTTAAAGTCAAGTGAAATTTTTATGAAAACCATAACTCCTGGTATTTAAATTTTATTTAAAGAGTTTTGTTATAGACTTTAGAAAATACCTATAGTTCTATACCTGGGGAGCCATTCTCTTTGGGGTGGCATGATGTGGTCAGATTGAGACTGTATGATTTTCTTCATTGTGCCTTTAGCATGTTCCCACAAAACTGAAATACTCATGTAATAAATATTCAGAAGTTACTTTCTTTTTGTATTGTCACCTAACCAAGGAACTGCAGGTACACACATTGATTTACGGATGTGCAGAGAAAGATTTTTATAAAGTAAACTTACCTTTCAGTTTAAAAGAAATGCTTCCTAAGAGTGCTATCAACTACTTTGTGCTGCTTATGAACACTGCTGTATCCACCCTAGGTCTGGTATGTAAATTATTTCTAATGAAAGTTTCTCTAATTTTCCAGTACAACTTACTAAAGATCTTTAATCTCCTATATTAGAATAAATAATAACAGTAAGTCAGCAGAATTATCCAAACAAAAGACTGGGTTATATGAGATAATCTTCATTTTATTTAAGAAAAAAAAAAGTATAAATATCAGAAAATACTTTATATTGACACCCTGATTTGGGTTGGTTGTACTTAATTTCAAGATAACTAGCTGCTAACTGGTTTATGATACTGACAGTAACATTAGAGAGATTTCAGAATGACAGTGAAGGAATTTTTAAACTTTCACATTAATCAAATGCATATAATATGCATATCACATTATATACCTAAATATTAAAATTACCAATTTTGTTTTACTTTATTACAGTATGTTCTTCATAGGTTAAGAAATTAACTTCTACTGTGCTTATGCTAGATGGCATTGCTTAGTGCAGGCCCTAAATACTGTTCTTTTCCAGTCTTACAAAATTTATAAGGAAAATCCTTATCTCCAACTGAAACACCAATCGTTATTAATATATTTTTTTAAGTTTTTAATTATCATTTTCTATTATAAGGCCTTTCTTTGCATAGCAAATTGCTTAACATCTTATTTTGAACTGGAACAGATTTATAACATGAGATCATTAAAAGAGCTTCTAGGAGTCTCTGTTCCAGTTATCCATATTCTTAGTTTTTGTGAATATGTGTTATGTTTTTAATACATGTACTAGGAAGCACTCCTACAGATGCTATTTATTGGGGTCAAGCAAGTCAACTTTGAGCAGTGTGAACAGACAGTAGCATAGCTTTAAAGTCTGACAGCAGGTAAATAGCATTAATAAACAGAACAAGGTGGTAAGGAAAAGGCATATAGCAGGATTTTATAGAGACAGCAGGCAGCTGGAAAGGCAACTTACCAGTTGCAGATGATAAGCAGAACAAGTACACTACAAACACAAATTAAAGTATGCAATAGAAAGGTTTGTTCATCAGTTATCCTTTCAAGAACATAGTTGAAAATGTTTAGGTGCTTTTCACACGCAAAAAAGATAATTAAGTATTTTTAATGAAAAAGTTTAGGGTGTTTCAAATGCTTGGAATATATGTGAATCTCAGAGCATGAATTTTCTAGTAGCATGGAGTATAAGCTTGTGAGTTGCAATTTATTTACTGAAACTAAAAACATTAGAGATTAAGAAAGTCATAGATACTAAAGAAAACGGAAATAAAATGAGAAAGATAAACCTACACTCAATTATGAAAATATCTACTTGAAATTTCTTTCAACTTCAACAACTTGAAATACACATATGATACTTTCTTCTTCTGCAATAATAGTTTTGTTGAAGGTTGCTGTAATGAACCTTTATAACTATCCCAAATTTTAAGTATATAAGAACAAAATTTATTTTATGTCCTTAGTAACATTTAGGATGTTGGATTAATTTTGGTCGGAGAGGAATGGAAAGAAAGTTGTTTGTAGAATCAAAGACTTCACCTTGATTCTTAAGAGCAAATAACTGAATTCTTCAACAGTACTGATTGAAATACTTTTAATCTGCATAACCAAGGTAGCCTAAGCCCTTGAGTGCAAGCTGCAGGTAGCACAGATCTAAATGACAAATTTGAAGTAATTTGTGTCAAATGATAGCACTTATTGTCTACTGTTGACAAAGCATTTTAAAAACAAGTCACTGTTTCCCACAAATTCTGCCAGAATATTGTTTTTCTTTTCTTCTTTCTTTCTTTTAAAAAGTGTTTTAAATCCTTGTTTCTATCAGTAATTTGAGGATAGCGTGAATCCCATGGTACCACTTCTTTTCCTTCCTGTTACTAGTTTTGTAACATTATCATACAGCTTACTGAATAGGAATTCTTGATAATAGAGTAAAGGTATTGGTGACAAAAAAAAAAAATCGAAACAAAGTCTTACCTTTTTATTGAAGGACTTTGAGAAATGTTGAAGTTGAATTCTAAAACTCTTGAGTATACCATTATAATTCTTTAAGGTGGCCCAGTTTACTTCCAAAGCTACTATTACAGAGGAAGAAATTTCCAAAAATTGAGACTACCATAGAGGACAATATTTTTCCTAAAAATGATTTGGAAATCTGAGACCTAAGGAACAATGAGTGTGGTGATGGGAAAAGGGAATTTCTAAATTTCTGTCAGATCTCAGATTAAACTCGCACTTAATGGGAATATTTTTTCTAACATCTTGAATTTCTCTTATTTTAGGATTACTATGATAAATGTAGAAGGTCAGAGTATGGATAGCTCAGGCAAATGCCAACTACTATGGGTCTAGTAATTCTCTAGGTCATTTTCTTATAGTTGCTCCAACGTGGCCACTTAAGGGTCAGATTCTTAGTAGAGTCATTTTTCTTTTCTAAACTTAAAAAAAAACAAAAAATGACCATATCCACATTGTATACCACTTCAGACCTTCCTATATATGCACTCACTTATCAATGCTGACAAATGCAAGCTCCCTAAGACTTTCAAGTTGCATCAGATAATTCATGTTAATGGTTGTAGTAATGAAGCCATCACCTCTTGATAAAATCCTAAATCCCATTCACATATTGAGAATAAAGAAGAGTAGATAGTGCAGTTGTGGATATAGACAAAGGAATCCTGGGTAATCTTATGGGAGGGTTAATCCTGAAGGTATTTCACCTTAGAATTCCCTATTAAGTAAACATTCAGAGAAAACCAAGAGATTTAAACTTTCAGTTCTGCTTCAGCTTTGAGGATATGAGCCCTAATCATGGTGTTTTCAGGGAATCTAGTTTGGTGTGGCCCCAAATGATCTCAAATATAAAGGATCCATAGAAAGGATATCTTGGGCCTGGGCCTAATATGAGAGTTGGGGTTTCATGTATTGCTTCTCTTTAGAGCATGCTTTTTCAGCAGAGGTGATATCAACTCTCAGGGTGAGTATTGATGAAAAACCTCATTCTTTTTATGTATAAAGCACAGAAATACAGTACATAAATAGGTATGCAATGATATGAAAATTTCATGGTGAAAGAGATTAGGAGAAAATGTCTAAAAACCTCCTTCCAAGAATGGGGGATAATGCAAAGAAACTAGAGAAACACTGCTCTGAAGTGTACTCATGTGGACATGGGCCAAACCAGCACTACCTCAGAAGTGACTTCAGTAAGAGAGGGAAGATATGTCAGTGTGAGGACACTGAGAGTATTATATCTTTTTGGTTTTAATTTATTTATTATTTTTATTTATTTTATTTTTTGGGGGCTGTGTTGGGTTTTCATTGCACGCGGACTTTCTCTAGTCGCAGTGAGTGGGGGCTACGCTTTGCAGTGCGCAGGCTTCTCACTGCGGTGGCTTCTCTTGTTTTGGAGCACGGGCTATAGGTGTGCGGGCTTCAGGAATTGTAGCACGCAGGCTCAACAGTTGTGGCTTATGGGCTCTAGAGCACAGGCTCAGTAGTTATGGCATACAGGCTTAGTTGCTTCAGGACATGTGGGATCTTCCTGGACCAGGGCTCAAACCTGTGTCCCCTGCTTTGACAGGTGGATTCTTTTTTTTTTTTTTTGCTGTACATGGGCCTCTCACTGCTGCAGCCTCTCCCGCTGCGGAGCACAGGCCCCGGACGTGCAGGCCCAGCGGCCATGGCTCACAGGCCCAGCCGCTCCACAGCATGCGGGATCCTCCTGGACCGGGGCACGAACCTGTATCCCCTGCATCAGCAGGTGGACTCCCAACCACTGCACCACCAGGGAAGCCCAACAGGCGGATTCTTAAAACACTGTGCCACTAGGGAAGCCCTGAGAGTATTAGATCTTTAAGCAAATATTCTAAATAGTGTATCTAAACTGAAAAAGAAAAAAATTAGTTAATATGTAATCTTTTTAAAGTCATCCAATTTTAATATCTCTAGAATTTAAGGACTTTCCTTAACAGATACAAAAATTAAGTCTTCTTCAGTGGAGATACATCCCTGAGTACCATTCTGTTGTCTTCTTTTTACATTTCACAATAAATAAGATACAATAATCTTCTCAAAAAACTTAGGGTATTTTAATGATATGCAGTGTATTAGCAGTTTTTCTTCTTGATCATAAGAGATGATAAGAAAGATACTAAAACCATGGCATATTACTGTATATTAAAGTCAAAGGAAAATTTCCACAGAAATAGTAAAGAAACTAACAATACCAAATGAAGATCATATCTGTGCTATGAAATTACCCATTCAAGGCATTCATCTTTGAAAAATGCTGCAGCTTTTATTTTTTCTCTTTTATTGTATCCATCTTAATGGGTGTGACGTTGTTTAGCATTGTGGTTTTCATTTACATTTCACTAATGATTAATGGTGTTAAGCAACTTTTTTTTTTTTTTTTGCGGTATGCCAGCCTCTCACTGTTGTGGCCTCTCCCATTGCGGAGCACAGGCTCCAGACGTGCAGGCTCAGCGGCCATGGCTCACGGGCCCAGCCGCTCCGCAGCACAAGGGATCTTCCCGGACCGGGGCACAAACCCATGTCCCCTGCATCGGCAGGCGGACCGTCAACCTCTGCGCCACCAGGGAAGCCCAAGCATCTTTTAATATGCAATTTTATTGGCCATTTTTTAAATCTTTGGAGAAATGTTTAAGTCATTTGCCCATTTTAAAATTGGGTTCTTTTTTTGTTAAGCTGTAGAAGTTCTTTCTGTATTCTGGATATTAACCCCTTATCATAAATATAATTTGCAAATATTTTTCCCATTCTGTGGGTTGCCATTTTATTCTGTTGATTGTATCCTCTTATGCACAAAAGTTTTTAATTTTGATAATTCCAACTTATCTACTTTTACTTTTGCTGTCATATTCAAGAAATCGTTGCCAAATCCATTGTTAGAAGAAAACATTGGGAAAAAGCTTCAAAAGTGTTTTATGGCTTTAACTCTTGACGTTTAGGTCTTTGATCCATTTTGGGTTAATTGTTCTGTATGTTGAAAGGCAAGGGTCCACTTTTTTGCATGTAGATTTCTAGTTTTCCCAACGCCGCTTCTTGAAAAGAGTGTCTTTCTCCCATTGAATGATCTTGGGGGTACCCTTGTTGAAAACTGTTTGACTTGTATACATTAGTGATTATTTCTGAGCTTTCTGTTTTATGCCATTCGTCTTTATGTTTGTCTTTATGCCAGTACCACACTGTTTTGATTACTGTAGCTTTTGTAGTAAGTTTTGAAATCAGGAAGTGTGAGACCTCCAATTTTGTTGTTCTTTTTAAAAATTGTTTTGACTATTTGGTGTCCCTTGAGATTGCATATGAATTTTAGGATGGGCTTTTCTATTTCTGCAAAACAAAATCTTTGGGACTTTGATAGAGATTGCATTAAATCTGTAGATTGTACTTAGGGTAGGGGTAGTATCCTCCTATGTAGATTACCTCATTTTATCCTCACAACTCTGAGGTAGATACTATTATTTTTCTCATTTTAAGTATGTAGACACTGAAATTTAGCAAGATACAAATTTCCAAGTCCCACGTGTAGAAAGAAGGGATGTTGGAATTTGAATTTAGGCAGTCTGAGTCCAATGCCAGAGTTCATAACCACTTCACTATGCTGCCTTTCACAGCTTTAGAAGCATGCATATAAAGCAGCAATAAACTAGATAAGCTTTCTGCAGTGATCCGTGATTGTATTTCCCAGGTGGCAAGATGACAGAATCAATCATTTCAGTTCCCAGTGAAAATTATTAGAATATATTTTTACATGTACTCTCACATCCTATCCTCCAAGAAAGAATTTAAGTGCATGACAATTTGATAAAATGTAGAAAAGTAAATCTTTGTAGAAGGAGCAATGTAAGGGATAATAATACCTTTTGCTAGATGACATGAGAAAGTTGAAAGTAAATAAACTTAAAAAAAAAAAAAAAAAAAGGTTTGGGAGGTACAACATGACTGTGAGCTGAACAGGAAGGAGCAGGTGTAGCAGATGCCAGGACGGCACACACAAGGTCTCCGGGACCCAGGGTACCAGCACCCAGGGCAAAAGCAGTGACTTCATAGAAGCCTGGGCCAGACATACCTGCTGGTATTGGATGGTCTCCTGGGGAGGCAGGGGGTATCTGTGGCTCTCTCTGGGGTCATAAAAGCTGGTGGTAGAAATATTTGGGGAGAGTTCATCTACCGGAACTCTTGCTGGAGGCAGATATTTTGCTTGGGTCTATAGCACCAAGACCTGGCACCACTCAACAGCCTGTAGGCTCTAATGCTGGAATGCATCAGGCCAAACAACCAACAGGGCAGGAGCACAGCCCCACCCATTAGCAGACAGGCTGCCTAAAAACTTCCTGAGCCCACCTCAGACATGGCCACCTTGAGACATGGACCCTGACACGGCCCAGCCCAGCAGAGGGCCAAGACCTAGCTCTATCCACCAGTGGGCAGGCATCGGCCCATCACACAAGAAAGCCTGCACAAGCCTCTAAACCAGACATCTGCCAGGTGGCAGACAGCAGAAGCAAGAAAACTGCAATCCTTCAGCCTGTGGAACTGAGTCTGCAAACACAGGTCAGAACCTACCCTGGGACCAGGTGGTCCCTGGCCCTTGGGCAACAAGAGTGGAATCAACTGCTAGGACACATGGGACATCCCCTACAGAGGGCCACTTATTCAAGGTCGAGAAACATAACTAACCTTCCATATACATAAGAATACAAATATAAATTTAGACAATGAGACAGCAGAGGAATATGTTCCAGATGCAGAAGAATATGTTCCAGATGAAGGAACAAGATAAAACCCCAAAGCAACAACTAAGTAACATGGAGATAGGCAATACACTCAAAAGAACTTAGAATAATGATTATAAAGATGATCCAAGAACACAAAAAAGAATGGATGCACAGAGCAAGAAGTTACAAGAAGTTTTTAACAGAGAAAATATAAAGGACAAGAAGAGATGAACAATAAAATGAAAAATATACTAGAAGGAATCAGTAGGAGACTGAGGCAGAAGAATGCATAAGTGAGATGGAAGACATAATAGTGGAAATTACTGCATGGAACAGAATACAGAAAAAAGAATGAAAAGAAATGAGGATGGTCTAAGACACCTCTGGGATAATATTAAATGCACCAACATTCGTATTATAGGGGTCCCAGAAGGAGAAAAGAGAGAGACGACCTGAGAAAATATTTGAAGAGATAATAGCTGAATACTTCCCTAACATGGGAAAGGAAACAGTCACCCAAATTCAGGAAGCACAGAGAGTCCCATACAGGATTAATGCAAGGAGGAACATACCCAGAGTAATCAAATTGACAAGAATTATAGACAAAAAATAAATAAATAAATAAAAGCAACAAGGGAAAAGCAACAAATAACAGACAAGGGAACTCCCATAGGTTATCAGCTGATTTCTCAACAGAAACTCTGCAGGCCAGAAGGGAGTGGCACAATATATTTAAAGTGATGAAAGGGAAGAACCTATAACCAAGAATACTCTACCCAGCAAGGGTCTCATTCAGATTCTAAGGAAATCAAAAGGTTTACAGACAAACAAAAGCTAAGAGAATTTATCACCACCAGACCAACTTTGCAACAAATGCTAAAGGAACTTCTCTAGGGGGAAAAGAAAAAGCCACAACTAGAAACAAGAAACTTACGAATGGGAAACCTCACCAGTAAAGGCAAACATACAGTAAAGGTAGGAAATCATCTGCACACAAATATATCAAAATGAGCAATCGTGAGAAGAGGAGAGCACAAATGCAAGCTATTGGAAATGCATTTGAAATTAAAAGACCAGCAACTTAAAACAATCTTGCTTATATATAGACTGCTATATCAAAACCTCAGGTTAACTGAAAACTGAAAATCTACAAGATATACACAAAAAAGAAAATGGAATCCAAACCCACATAGTCATCAAATCACAAGGGGGAAAAAAATTACAAGAGAACAAAAGAGGAAGGGAAAAAAAAGCCTACAAAAACAAATCCAAAACAATTAACAAAATGGCAATAAGAATATACATATCGATAATTACCTTAAATGTAAACAGATTAAATGCTCCAACCAAAAGACACTGGCTGAATGGATACAAAAACAACACCCATATGTCTGCTGTCTACAAGATCTGGATCTGAAGACCCACTTCAGATCCAGGGACACATACAGACTGAAAGTGAAGGGATGGAAAAATGTATTCCATGCAAATGGAAATCAAAAGAAAGCTGGAGTAGCAATACTCATATCAGACAAAATAGACTTTAAAATAAAGACTATAAGACTGTTAAAGAAATAAGACTGCTACAAGAGACAAAGAAGGACACTACATAATGATCAACAGATCAATCCAAAAAGAAGATATAACAATTGTAAATATATATGCACCCAACATAGGAACACCTCAACATACAAGGTAAATACTAAGAGCCATAAAGGGAGAAATCAATAGTAACACAATAATAGTGGGGGACTTTAACACTCCACTTATATCAATGGACAGATCATACAGACAAATCAATAAGGAAAAACAGGCCTTAAATGACACATTAGACCAGATGGACTTAACTGATATTTATAGAGCATCCCATCCAAAAGCAGCAGAATACACATCTCAAGTGTACATGGAACAGTCTGCAGGATTGATCACATGCTGGCCAACAAAGTGAGCCTTGATAAATTAAGAAAGTTGAACCACATCAAGCATCTTTTCCGACCACAATACTATGAGATTAGAAGTCAACTACAAGAAAAAAATTGTAAGAAAACACAAACACATGAAGGCTAAAAAATATGCTACTAAACAGTCAATGAATCACTAAAGAAAGAGGAAATCGAAAAGGACCTAGAGACAAATTAAAACAAAAGCACTATGATCCAAAACCTATGGGATGCAGCAAAAGCAGTTCTAAGATGAAGTTTATAGCAATACAGTCTTACCTTAGGAAACGAAAAATCTGAAATGACCTAAACTTATACCTAAAGCAACTACAGAAAGAAGAATAAAAAAAACCCAAGTTTAGTAGAATGAAAGAAATCATAAGGATCAGAACAGCAATGAATGAAATAGAGACTAAGAAAACAATAGAAAAGATCAGTGAAACTAAAAGCTGATTCTTTGAAAAGATAAACAAGATTGATAAACCTTTAGCCAGACTCATAAACTAAAAGAGGGAGAGGGCTCAAAACAATAAAACTAGAAATGAAAAAGAAGTTAGAGTAGACATCACAGAAACACAAGGGATCATAAGAGACTACTACAAGCAACTATATGCCAATAAAATGGACAACCTGGAAGAAATGGACAAATTCCTAGAAAAGCACAACCTTCCAAGACTGAACCAGGAAGAAATAGAAAATATAAACAGAGCAATCACAAGCACTGAAATTGAGACTGTGATTAAAAATCTTCCAACAAACAAAAGCCCAGGACCAGATGGCTTCACAGGTGAATTCTATTAAACATTTAGAGAAGAGCTAACACCTATCCTTCTCAAACTCTTCCAAAATATAGCAGAGGCAGGAACACTCCCAAACTCATTCTACGAGGCCACCATCACCTTGATACCAAAACCAGACAAAGATTTCACAAAGGAAGAAAACTACAGGGCAATATCACTGATGAACATAGATGCAAAAATCCTCAACAAAATCTGGCAAACAGAATCCAACAGCACATTAAAAGGATCATACACCATGATCAAGTGGGGCTTATCCCAGGAATGCAAGGATTCAATATACGCAAATAAATCAATGTGATACGCCATATTAACAAACTGAAGGAGAAAAATAATATGATCATCTCTATAGATGCAGAGAAAGCTTTTGACAAAATTCAACACCCATTTATGATAAAAACCCTCCAGAAAGTAGGCATAGAGGGAACTTACCTCAACATAATAAAGGCCATATATGACAAACCCACAGCCAACATCGTCCTCAATGTTGAAAAACGGAAATCACTTCCACTAAGATTGGGAACAAGACAAGGTTGACCACTCTCATCACTCTTACTCAACATAGTTTTGGCACAGCAATCAGAGGCACAGCAATCAGAGAAGAAAAGGAAATAAAAGGAATCCAAATCAGAAAAGAAGTAAAGCTGTCACTGTTTGCAGATGACATGATAGTATACATAGAGAATCCTAAAGATGCTACCAGAAAACTACTAGAGCTAATCAATTAATTTGGTAGAGTAGCAGGATACAAAATTAATAAACAGAAATCTCTCGCATTCCTATACACTAATGATGAAAAATCTGAAAGAGAAATTAAGGGAACACTCCCATTTACCACTGCAACAAAAAGAATAAAATACCTAGGAATAAACCTACCCAAGGTGACAAAAGGGCTGTAGGCAGAAAACTATAAGATACTGATGAAAGAAATTAAAGATGATACAAACAGATGGAGAGAATACCACGTTCTTGGATTGGAAGAACCAACATTGTGAAAATGACTATAATACCTAAAGCAATCTACAGATTCAATGCAATCCCTACCAAACTACCAATGGCATTTTTCACAGACCTAGAACAAAAAATTTCACAATTTGTATGGAAACACAAAAGATCCTGAATAGCCAAAGGAATCTTGAGAAAGAAAAGCAGAGCTGGAGGAATCAGCCTCCCTGACTTCACACTATACTACAAAGCCACAGTGTACGAGACAGTATGGTATTGGCACAGAAACAGAAATATAGATCAGTGGAACAGGATAGAAAGCCCAGAGATAAACCCATGCACATATGATCACCTTATTTTGATAAAGGAGGCAAGTCTATATAATGGAGAAAACACAGCCTCTTTAATAAGTGGTGCTGGGAAAACTGGACAGCTACATGTAAAAGAATGAAATTAGAACACTCCCTAACACCATACACAAAAATAAACTCAAAATGGATTAAAGACCTAAATGTACAGCCAGACACTATCAAACTCTTAGAGGAAAACATAGACAGAACACTCTATGGCATAAATCACAGCAAGATCCTTTTTGACCCACCTCCTAGAGAAATGGAAATAAAAATAAAAATAAGCAAATGGGACCTAATGAAACAAAAGCTTTTGCACAGCAAAGGAAACCATAAATAAGACCAAAAGACAACCCTCAGAATGGGAGAAAATACTTGCAAATGAAGCAACTGAAAAAGGATTAATCTCCAAAATTTACAAGCCGCTCATGGAGCTCAGTATCAAAAAAAACAACCCAATCCAAAAATAGGCAGAAGGCCTAAATAGACATTTCTCCAAAGAAGGTATACAGATTGCCAACAAACACATGAAAGGATGCTCAACATCACTAATCATTAGAGAAATGCAAATCAAAACTACAATGAGGTATCACCTCACACCAGTCAGAATGGCCATCATCAAAAAATCTACAAACAATAAATGCTGGAGAGGATGTGGAGAAAAGGGAACCCGCTTGCACTGTTGGTGGGAATGGAAATTGATACAGCCACACTATGGAGAACAGTATGGAGGTTCCTTATAAAAGGAAACGAAATTGAGTTATTTGTAGTGAGGTGGATGGACCTAGAGTCTGTCATACAGAGTGAAGTTAAGTCAGAAAAAGAAAAACAAATACCGTATGCTAACACATATGTATGGAATCTAAAAAAAAAAAAATGGTCATGAAGAACCTAGGGGCAAGATGGGAATAAAGATGCAGACCTACTAGAGAATGGACTTGAGGATATGGGGAGGGGGAAGGGTAAGCTGGGACAAAGTGAGAGTGGCATGGACATATATACACTACCAAATGTAAAATAGCTAGCTAGTGGGAAGCAGCCGCATAGCACAGGGAGATCAGCTCAGTGCTTTGTGACCACCTAGACGGGTGGGATAGGGAGGGTGGGAGAGAGGGACACGCAAAAGGGAAGAGATATGGGGATATATGTATATGTATAACTGATTCACTTTGTTATAAAGCAGAAACTAACAAACCGTTGTAAAGCAATTATACTCCAATAAAGATGTTAAAAAAAGAAAAAGTTGAAATAAAATACCAGAATTTCCAAAAACAAAATAAATAAAGACTTATTTAATGAAAGGCTATAGTAGTCAAGACAGTGTGAAACTGACATAGGATAAATGTATAAATCAATGGAACAGGACAGAGTGTTAGTAATAAACCCACTTATATATATGGTCAATTGATTTTTGTAAGACAGGCCAAAGTGACTAGATTAAAGTATAGTCTTTACAAAAAGGTACTAGAACTACAGAGAAGCCATTTGAGAAAAGACAAAAAACTCACAAAAATGTAGCCTCTATTTTCACCATACACAAAAATGAACTCAAACAAATCATAGACCTTAAATATATGTTAAAACTATAAACCTTCTAGAAGAAAACTTGAGAGAATATCTTAACTTGGAAAAGGCAAACATTTGTTAGATAGAAAATGCAAAATATCACCAATTATAAGAGAAATTTGATAAATGGAACTTCACCAAAATAAAAAACTTCTCTTTTAAAGATTCTCTTAAGGAAATGAAAAAGCAAGACCGAGTGAGAGAAAAGATTTGCATCTCACATATCTGACAGAGGATTTGTATCAAGAATTTATAAGGGGACTTCCCTGGTGGCACAGTGGTTGAGAGTCCGCCTGCCGATGCAGGGGACGCAGGTTCGAGCCCTGTTCTGGGAAGATCCCACATGCCGTGAAGCAACTAAGCCTGTGTGCCACAACTATTGAGCCTGTGCTCTAGAGCCCATGAGCCACAACTACTGTATCCTGTGCGCCTAGAGCCTGTGCTCTGCAACAAGAGAAGCCACCGGCATGAGAAGCCCACGCACCACAACAAAGAGTAGCCCCAGCTTTCTGCAACTAGAGAAAAACCCACACACAGCCACGAAGACCCAACACAGCCAAAAAAAAAATAAATAAATTTATTAAAAAAAAAAGAATTTATAAAGACCTCTTACAATTCATTAATAAAAAAAGGCAAAAGAGTTGTACAAAAACTTCATAAAAGAAGATATATGAATGATCTGTAAGTATATGAAAAGAAGCTCATCATCATTAGTCATCAGGAAAATGCAAATTCAAACCACAGTGAGATAGCACAACACTCAAACTAGAATAGCTAAAATTAAAAAGACTGATAATACTAAGTGTTGATGAGATGGAGCAACTGTAGCTCACTTTGGAAAACAATTTGACAATTTTTTATGAAGTTAAATTTATACTTACCATATGCCACAGCACTGCCACTCCTACATACTTACCCGAGAGAAATGAAATCATATGTCCACACTAAAACTTGTACATGAACATTCATAGCAGCTTTATTCCAAATACAATGAAATGCTCTGAAAAAATTAAAAGGAACAAATTACTGGTTCATGCAATAGGAGTGACGTATCTCAAAAACCTTATGCTAAGTGAAAATTAGGCAGACATTAGAGTATGTACTGTATGACTCCATTTTATATTTAATTCTACAACAGGAAAGACATCTATAGTGAGAGTGGTTACCTGGGCCAGGACTGACTGCAAACAGGCAAGCCACTACTACTCATTTGGAGTTGTCATTGAAGATAAAACCCATTTGCTACCATCCTTGCGCTGAACCAATTAAAATCCACTGTCAGGGGTTTTACTTTTCAAGTCCACCCAAGAAAGCAGAAACCACATCAGGTATTTTAACAGAAAATTTAATATATTCAAAAGTTAGGCTCATATTAGAGGACTTAAAAGGAAAAAGTCAAACACTAACGTAACATAAAGATAAAAAAAAATTTAGGAAGCAGTTACCATGCTTAAACAAAGGAAATAAATTTAGGTTATCGCAACCTAAAAGCCTGGCAAACGGGCACTCATGGAGCTCTGAGGAGAACGTTCTGCCAAGCTGGTGCTTGTACCAGGAGCACAGAGATGGGACTCAGACCTTTGAGAAAGGGTCACCAGAAAGTTGGTGTTGGTATCTCTGAGGGAAGGTGATAAAGCTGTTATGGAAGTTAACGATAAAACAAAACACACTGCCACTACCAGTGTGCAAAAATGCACTGGGTAATGCCAAAAGACTAGCACCCCACTGGGAGAACCTAACAGGAAGCCAGCTAGTAAAGAAAAAGCATGGTTTACAGAATCCAAGTCCCAGCATCACGAAGCAGAGTTAAGAATAGAAAATTTGGGGCTGAGAGTCAACACATTATTAACCAACACAGATGCCAAACAAAACAAAGCAGAGGCCAAATAAACGAACTCGAAACAAAAACATATGGATAATTTCTGCTCATGATCTTATTGATATCAGGAATACTGAACAAGATGCTAGAATTAAAATCTTCATCCAGCTCTACCACTAACTAGCAAGTAACTTAACATGAAGGAGCCTCAACAAGCTGCATAATATCAAGGTACCCCAGCTTTCATTCATTTTTTTTCTGCTTCAGGATTGCTCTAACGAGTCCATAAAGAATATATGAGTGTTCTATCCAAATGCACAAAATCACTGTTAGCACAATTATAAATATTAAAAGACAGGCACAAAGTCAAGAAGCAAATTAAATACACCCTAACATAAAAATTATTAAAGTGTGTAGAGAAGTATATAGCTATGCAGATAAAAAATTTTCTAATTTAGACTTTTGATGTCTACATATTAGTAAGCTAATAAACTTCATTTTTATTCTTAAACAACAAGTACAGACCCATGCTTCTTCAAACTGGTTCAACAGGCAACTCTCAATGCAACATTGTTATCACACACCTAGCAGACTTACTCCACCACTCAGCTATGATATAATCTGTCATTTTGTATCAAAATGGGTGGTTCCCTATATTTAAAAAGATAACTGAATGTAGACTGTACCTTGGAACTGGTAAAAAAAAATTCAAACATATTAATGCAGTATAAGTGTATATTATATAGATATAGATGTGTGGAAAAGAACCTTTGTCCTAAGAAATAACAGAGCCAAATAGGAATTTAAAAATTTAACTGAGGGCTTCCCTGGTGGCGCAGTGCTTGAGAGTCCGCCTGCCGATGCAGGAGACGCGGGTTCGTGCCCCGTTTCGGGAAGATCCCACATGCCGCGGAGCGGCTGGGCCCGTGAGCCATGGCCACTGAGCCTGCGCGTCCGGAGCCTGTGCTCCGCAAATGGGAGAGGCCACAACAGTGAGAGGCCCGCATAACGCAAGAAAAAAAAAAAAAAAAAAAAAATTTAACTGAAAAGAACATTACAGTACATATTTGGGAAAGAAACTAGAAAAAGATTTCAAATGATACCCCCTAATTAATGGCAGAAAAGTAGGAATTCCACTTTTGATTCTATGTATAAACTTTGCTCTAATTTGTAGCATTAAACACACCAAAAACTTAAGTGTTATAATATCTATATTGAGTTGAGATACAAAAGCACATAAATAGCAGAATTTCTACAATATTCATATAGTGACTCTATTACCATTGGTTCTCAACCTTTAAGCTACTTCAGAATGACCCAGAAGGCCTATAAAAATGCAGACCACTGAGCCCTATACCCAGAGTTTCTGATTCAGCAGATCTGGGGGAGGACCTTAGAACTATATTTCTAACAAGTTCCCAGGTGATGCTGACACTGCTAACCTGGTCAGCCCTCTATTCTGACCAAGGCAGAATAAAATTTCACATTATATCAGTACCTTCAAAGCAAAGACAGAGGATCCTGGAGAGAGATTACAACCTAAAGAAAGTCTAAGTCCTCAATAGAAACTGAAAAAACTTCTGACTGACCAGTTACTATTATAAAACACAAAGAATTTAAAATGTACCTACTATTACAGTATAAGAGCTCCTACTAGGAGTAGTAGTTGGTTAGTTAGTTTTAAATTGGTAGGACAGATGTATTAGCATACTGGAGTGAGTGTAATAGTCATAGGCACCAGTCTGTATATCATACACATGGAATGCAGAACATTCCATAATCCATTTAATCCAAATGTAGCTTAAGAGAGTTTCAATCATAATGACAAGAATAAACAGGTTAATTCTTAGATGTCTACAATGATCATGCCATGTTCGGTAACATCTTCTTCAAATATAAAAATATATGAAAAATAGGGCACCAAAGAAAATACTAAGATTCCTATTACCACCATAAAATATTGTCAAGTGCTTGCAAGTACATTCAGATGTTGTTCACAGTAGAGAACTTACAAGGACAATCACCAAAATGATAAAAGTAAAATATATTAAGCTTTTTATTAAGTTAGTATACTTCCTATGATGGTTAGTATATCTCAGTCACAACTGCTGATGCTTCTTTAAGTTTTTATAATCAATATATGGAAGGCATGCAATAAGTTCTTTTTGTACATCCCTTCAGACAACATTTTTCTGAGTATCCTCTGCACTTTCTTTGGGGATGATTCCCCCAAAACAAATTGCTTAAGGTTTTAATTTTGTTTGTATTTTTCTTCTGAAATTCTACAATCTCATGAATATATGGACTGATATCTTGTGATGAGGAAAATATCTCTTGTCTTAAAAGGCAAGTTGGCCTTTTTGTACTGATGCTCAGGCAGTGACTGCATCTTCAAATTGTTTAATGCTTCTTCCTGAGAGGCAAAAGTAGAGACTGTTGAGAGACAAGAAAAAAATCCTACTTTATTAAAATCTTCCTTTAGCTGAAAATTTAATCATAATGCTATAATACTAGAGTCAGCTAATTTTGAAAACTCAAGTAATCACATTTTAACTAGTAAAATGGTTATTTGAAAGCAATGTATATTTTTAACTAAAATAGTTGTAGGTATTGTTTTCCTATAAAAAAGGCCTAGAAACATTTGCACATTTTTATGCAAAAAATATTTTTGAGATATAACTCATATGCCATAAAATTGAGCATTTTAAAGTATACAATTAATATATTCACAAGGTTGTGCAAACATCACCACTACCTAATTCCAGAACATTTCTATCACCCACAAAAAAAACCCCCACCCATTAGCAGTCACTCCCATTTCCCTCTTCCTCCAGCCCCTGGCACCTACTAATCTACATTCTATTCTATGGATCTGCCTAACTCATACCATATGTGGCCACCTGTGTCTGGTTTCCTTCACTGAGCATAATATTTTCAAGGTTCAACCATGTTGTAGCATCTCTAGCAATACTTTATTCTTTTTATGGCTGAATAATTTTCCACTGTATGGATATATCACATTTTGTTTACCTGTTTATCAGTTGATGAACGTTTGGGTTGTTTCTACTTTTTGACTATTATGAATAGCACTGCTCTGAACACCCACATACAAGTTTTTGTGTGAACACATTTTCAGTTTTCTTGGATATATACCTAGGAGTAGAACTGCTGGATCATATGGTAAATTTGTTTAACTTTTTTAGGAACCACGAAACTATTTTCCACAGTGGTTGTACCATTTTACAATCCCACCACTAGGTTTCCAACTGCTACACATCTTCACCAACATTTGATATTTTCCATTTTTTGATGAGAGCCATCCTAATGGATGTGAAGTGGTATCCCATTGTGGTTTTGATTTGCAATGACCTTGCAACTAATGATGTTGAGCATTTTTCATGTGCTTATCATATATCCCCCTTGTAGAAATGTCTATCCAAATCCTTTGCCAATTTCTAATTGAGTTATTTGTCTTTTACGCACATTTTTAACTAAGTGGTTAGTAGAAGCCATTTTGGTTTTTGCTGAAATATAAAGAAATGGAGAAGTAGTGATATGCTCAATGAACTGATTATTTCTATTATACTGCTCTTACTCAATATTACTGATAATAAATTAAAATAACACCAGAAGGTAATTAATTGGCAGCTTGTTGGATTTCCATCATTGCCCTTGCCCATCTACAGTCCCTTTTGGGAGATATATTTGCCTCTCACCACTGCTGTAGAGTCACCCTTAGGCAGTCATAGGGTGATTCCACCTTATATCCACAGATGAATAGTCAGGAGGTTGGCACCTGACCCCAAACAAACCAATCTACTACAGTGGCCAGCAATCCATGCCATGTGAAAAATAAGTTGGCTCAATCAGATTTCCTCTCTTTAAAATTAGAACTAAGAAGTAATGAGAACAAGATGAGTTAGAACCAAAACTGAGAGGATACTATGAAGCTTATCATGACAAGCTAAAGTTATAAAGGAACATAGATATTAGAGGAGAAAAGATTCAGAGAGAGAAAGAGAGAAGGTGATTTTTAGCACTGACTTGATTCCTTAGGCTTTCCAGGGCCTTTCCAGATCCATTTACAGATCTTGTTTTTATAATAACTATCCTCCGCTTTTTTCTTGAGGGTATTTAGGAGAAACTCTGTCCCTTGCAGTGACAGTCCTATTAGAATACTCTATAATAACTTTGTATTTAATAAATGCCTAAGACAAAATGTGGAATAGTAAAACTTTAGGACAGATATTAATCTATTCTAAAGTAGCAAATAAATAATGTCATCTAAGACAGATAAATATGTGATCAATTAAAGTGTGTCACAATGAACAGAGTACACTGAAGGGAAAAGTGAATTAGGTTGTCTACGCAGGTTGAAGAAAGACCTTCCTGGATGAGATGTGCCATGTTCTGTCACTTAAAGGGGAAAAAAAGGCAGACAATAAGAAGGAAACTTGTTCATGAATGAAGGCAACTAGGGAATAGTTAATGAAAAGTATATGTCAAATTGGAGAGGGAACTTAAAAGGGAAACAAGCTGTACTCATCAGGAAACAAGAAAGGTTAAAAATGAGTATTCAAATCAATGAATTTGAAAAAGAGCAACAGAGATAACCCAAATAAGAAGGAAAGAAATCAATGAATTATAGAAACAAACCAATATAAAGATTTAGAAAACCAAAAGTTGGTTCTTTTAAAGAATTAATAAAATAGAACTTTAGCCAGACTAATCAAGAAAAAAAAAGATGAATGTGAACAAAATACACTAGGAAAAAAAGGACTACAATACAGATACAACTGCGGTTCATACAAATCAACATCAAAAAAACAAAACAACCCAATCAAAAAATGTACAGAAGAACTGAACAGACATTTTTCCAGAGAGGAAATGCAGATGGCCAACAGGCACATGAAAAGATGCTCAACATCGCTAATCATCAAGGAAATGAGTCAAATCAAAACCACAGTGAAATATCACCTCATACCTACCAGAATGGCTATCATCAAAACTAACACAAATAACCAATGTTGATAAGGATGAGGGGAAAAGGGAACCCTCGTACTGTTGGTGAGAATGTAAGTTGGTGCAGCCACTCTAGAAAACAGTCTGGAGGTTTCTCAAAAAACAAAAGTTCTAAAACTAGAACCATATGACCCAGCAATTTCACTTCTGGGTATATATCCAAAAGAAACAATACACTAATTCGAAAAGATACAGGCACCCCAATGTTCGTAGAAGCATATTTACAATTGCCAAGATATGGAAGCAACCTAAGTGTCCATCAACATATAAATGGATAGAAAAAGATGTGAGATATATATATATATATATATATATATATGTATGTATGTATGTATATATAATGGAATATTACTCAGCCATAAAAAAGAATGAGATTTTGCCATCTGCAGCAACATGGACAGACTTGGAGGGTACTATGCTAAGTGAAGTAAGTCAGAGAAAGACAAATACTATATGATATCACTATATGTGGAATCTAAAAAATACAACAAATAGTGAATATAACAAAAAAGAAGCAGTCTCACAGATACAGAGAAGAAATGAGTGGTTACCAGTGAGGAGAGGGAAGGGAGGAGAGGTAAGATAGGGGTGGAGGATTATGAGGTAAAACAATTATGTATAAAATAAGCTACAAGGATATATTGTACAATACCAGTAATATAGCCAATATTTTATAATAACTATAAATGGAGTATAAAAATTGTACACCTGTAACATATAATATTGTACACCAACTATACTTCAATTAAAAACTTGTTTAAACCATAAGCCCATTTCACTTACAAATGTTTGTTTGAAAGTCCCAAATAAGGTATTAGTTAACTGAATCCATGAACGTATTTTACAAATATATTAAGAAAGTGTTTATCCCAGAAATGCAAGATCATAAAATCTATCAATGCAATTTACTATATTAATAGACTGCCATCCTCACTCTCAGCTGATTTTGCTTTCTACTTTATAAGAAAATTGAAGGAATCAGAAGAGAACTTGTATTTGCTCCCTTCACCATCTTTTTACTCATCTCTTAACATCCGTACCCATAATTCTGCCTTCCTAAGTATTTCCATAGATGAATTATCCACTCTAAAACCAATTCCTCCACTTACGGACTAGATCTATTTCCTCCTGCCCACTCCGGGATATCACTCCAGCAGTGCTTCTCTTTATCTTTCTTTCATCATTACTTTTTCACTTCTAGAGAACCACTCCTATCAGCAAATAAATGTGCTATTTCTCCCACCTAAAAAAAAAAGAAAAGAAAAAAAACAAGAAACAGTTCTCTTGGCCCTGCTTACCATCCAATTTCTTTTCTCTCCTCTGTAGCAAAACTCCTTCTGTATTTATTAATTCACTTCTCTTCTCTTATTCTGTCTGAAACGCATTCTATACAGGCTTTTACTCCATGACTCCACCAAAACTTCTCTTAGCAAGCTCACAAACAACCTCTATATTGCTAAATTCATCAGCCAACTCTTATCTTATTTAACTAATAAAAACCACTCCTTCTTGATATGCTTTCTTCACTTGGTTTCCAGGATACCACATTCTCTCTCCTCACCAAACTATTTGCCCCTTTCTACCTCCTTTGCAAGTACTTCCTCTTCAGTTTTTTTAATGTTGATGTCTCCCAGAGCTCAGTCCTTGGTACTCTTTTCAGTCTATAGTTACTCTCTTCATGATCTCATCCACTCTTATGGCTTAAAAAATTATCTATATACCTATAGCTCCTTAATTTCTTTCTTCAAGCAAATTTTTTCTTCCAAACTCCAGATTCATATATCCTAATTGCTACTCAACATCTCCACTCTGATGTCTCAAACTCAACATGTTTAAAACTCCACCTGAACTTTTCAAACTCAAAATGTCCAAAGATGAACTACTAATACTGTTTTCCAAACCTGTTCCACTTGAGGCCTTTCCTATTTCAGTTGATAGTAACCCTATCCTTCCAGGTGTTCAAAGCAAAAACTCTGAAATCACATATTTTTTTTAACATATTGGAGTAATTTCTGATTTTTCTTTTTTCTCATATCTCACATCAAAATATATCTAGATTATAACAGTTATCATTGCTTCCACTCACTGCTACCATCCTTATCCAGATGCTATCCTCTCTAATAACTTCCTAACAGGTCTCTCTGTTTCTACTCTTGCCTCCCTACAGTCTATCCTCAACACAGTGGTCAAAGTGATCCCTTTAAAATGTCAATTATGTCACTCCTCTGCTCAAAAACCTGTAATGACTCCTTGCAAATGCTATAAGAAAACAAAAGAAGAGTGGTATAAAGTTTAGAAAGTAAGTGACAAAAAACTATTAAGATAGTTCCACATAATTACTGGATTAAAATCAACCTGTAAAACTCAACTGCATTTCTCTAACAAATGATCACTAACTAGAAATATAATTAACAAGTATTTACAATAGCAACAAAATTAAAGTATTAAGCATTAACTTAACCAACAATACAGAAAGTCTCTATAGAAAAAACTTTAAAATTCTAATGACAGAATACAAAGATATTCCATGTTTTTGGCTGAGATGACTTTTTGTTAAAAAGATGTCAATTCTGGGCTTCCCTGGTGGCGCAGTGGTTGAGAATCTGCCTGCTAATGCAGGAGACACGGGTTCGAGCCCTGGTCTGGGAGGATCCCACATGCCACGGAGCAACTAGGCCCGTGAGCCACAACTACTGAGCCTGCGCGTCTGGAGCCTGTGCTTCACAACAAGAGAGGCTGCGATAGTGAGAGGCCCGCGCACTGCAATGAAGAGTGGCCCCCGCTTGCCACAACTAGAGAAAGCCCTTGCACAGAAACGAAAACCCAACACAGCAAAAATAAATTAATTAATTAATAAACTCCTACCCCCAACATCTTAAAAAAAAAAAAAAAAAGATGTCAATTCTCTTCAAATTATTCTCTGTAATTCCATGCATCCCATTTAAATTCCAGATGGGTTTTTATAAAGTAAATTCAATAAGCTTACTCTTAAATGTATATGTAAGGATAAAGGCAGAGGATTAGTTCAGTCAATCTTAAGGGAAAAAAATAAACATTGGAGGCTTGCTGTCCAAGATAAATGGCATCCTACAGAGTTATAGTACTAAAACAGTGTAGTAATAATACAAAGTCAAACAAAAAGACCAATTAAATAAGAATCTCAGACAAACTTAATAAACAATAAAAGTGGCTCTACAATCAATGGGAAAAAACCAATTGTTCAGTAGATGGTATTCAGAAAATTATTTCTTCATGTAGAGAAAAGTAAGACACTGAGAAAACTAAGATAGTATCCCTAGCAGAACAGAACCAAAAATGGGCCCCAGAATTAAGGACCTAATGAGAACAGTTAAACTATAAAATTAACAGGAGAACAGAAAAGGAACCTCTAAAACTTTTGAAAGTTTAGTTCATACTTTTGAAAGTATGAACAATAAGGCAAAACACTTATCTTCTAATTGTATAAAAATTAAGACTTTCTGTCAAACACCAGTAGACAGATGACAGAATAGGAGAATATATTTGTAATATCTAAAACCTACAGATGATTACTATTGTATCTAGATTCTGAATAACTCTTACAAATCAACTGGAAGATGACAATTCCAACAAAAAGTGAGCAAAATGTATAAACAGGATATTTTCAGAAAAAAGGAACCCAAGAGGCTAATATGTATATGAAGAGGTGCTCAAATTCAGAGCAAATTAAGACAAAAATGAGACACTATTTCATGCCTGTGGCACTGGCAAAAGTTAAAAATTGTATAATGTTAATTCTTGACAGGGATACAAGAACACAGGAATCCTCATGTACTAGTGGTGCAACTATAAATTGGTGTAGCCATTCTGCAAAGCAATCTGAATGCACCTCAAGTAAATTAAGCATAATATATTTTATGATACATCAATTCTACCCCTAGATATATATCCCAGAGAAATGTCCACACAGATCCATAAGGGGGCATATACAATGATGCTCACTGCAGTGTTATTTATTGTGGCAGGGAGTTGAAGACTATATAGGTTAGATGTTCATCACTAGGAGAAAGAATAAGTAAAATGTGAGGAATGCGTATGAATATTATGCAGCAGTTTGAAGCAATGACTAAAAGTTCACATAGCAATAATAAGATATAGATCTCAAATACCATTTAGATATATTTTTAAAATACATGCACAGGAAATAATGCACAATTTGCAATAAAATGTATAAAAACAAAAATACATAATAAAACATTGGAATGGCTGCCTATGGGAGGAGGAGAATGGGCATGAAGAAAGGAGATATGTGGAGACTAATCATCTTCTAACATACCATATAATTTATTTGTTTATTGTCTATCTTCACTATTCTGTAAGCTTCATGAAGGCAAGAACCTTCACTGTCTCCTGAGTGAAACTGTTCACTCTTATATCCCAAGCAGCATGAATAATAACTAATATACAACAGGCACACAAATTTTGTTGAATTAATATATAAATAGAGAGGTTCTGCATAGCCAGTTGTGATAACGATATCTAAAGAAACAAGCAAATGAACAAAAAAACAAGAACAGATAAATGAAGACCAAGAATGGGGGAATACAGCCTATCTAACTGGAATAGGGGTTATGGATTACGAAAAACGGGTGATGAAACTTTTATGATTTCACCTGGCACTAAGAGTTAGGCAGCACCATACTCAGCCAGAATTTAGAAATATGACGTTAGCTTCATGGTGCCACACTATGAGGTAAGCATGAGACATGGCCCATACATTCAGGATCCACTAACAAGAAGCACACATCTCAAATTCAAGTTATGCATGAGTAGTCCTGAAAAAAAGCATTTTTGAATATCAGTGTATCAAACTATCTTTTCCTGTGTCAGACTCAAATAGATAATCAGAAGATTAAAATTGTTGATAATTGACTTGATCTAATATAGAAATATATTTTGCTGATATAAGCTAAATAAAAATCAATCAACTTTACAGCAACATTCACATGTAAAAGAAACTGCATGCTTATATATTCTACGTTGGAATTCTATATTGGAAACACATACCTCTCTACAACTTCTAAATTAGTCACTAGAAATTAATAGAACTACATGTCATCTTTCCTTATAGATTAAGAATTCTTTAAATTTTAATACACATTCATATTGATAACCTAAATCCATTTTTCATTCTTCCATATATTTTAAAACAACCATGGTTTTATTGCCACATGATATTTCCACTTCAGCAAACTGTCCTTTATATAGTTCCCATAGTAACATGTTTAATGGGTATGAGAACTCTGAAATATTATCAGATGTATTTTCATTTCCTATGAATCCTGTTTCATTGCAGATCCCTCCTCATTGAATTAATGACATGTTCTCCTTCAGGGGATTGTGAATAATACCTGAGACAAAGGAGTGATTAATCAGCTCTGAGTTTTAAAGTTGACTTTTTATTAATGAGAAAAGAGTCTCCTCCAGAGTAGGCTTTGTCAAGAAAAAGGATTCTAAACTCCTTTTCAATAATAAACTCAAGCTTGGATGACTGAAGGTAAAATTTTGACTAGGTTATAGGTAATGAGAGCACAGCATTTGATGTGAGAGAAATGCCCACTGAACATGAAGTAGAAAGGGTAGGTCCACCTTGCATTTCTGGGAGAAAAGAGTAATGAAGAAATAGAGAAGTGAATTAGTCCCTTGTTACTCAAAGAGCGGTGTCCAACTAACGGAATAAGCATCACCTGGGAGCTTATAAAAATGTAGACTCTCAGGCCCCACCCCAGGCCTACTGAATCAGAATCTGTATATTAACAGTATTCCCCAGGTGATTCATATACACATTAAAGTGTGAATATCAACTGAACTAAGGTACAATTTAGAGACTGGTAAGAAACAATTCCTTCTTTATAAGAGCAGGATAAAGTGAGTTTATATGTAGGCGGTTTTGGTGGTGGAAAATGATTAAGATTCAGTCTGATGCTTTCTATTGTTTCTGTCTTTAAAAGTTTTCATTCCCCTTATATGCAGATGGCATGATACTCTATATAGAAAACCCTAAGGACTCCACACAAAAACTACTAGAACTGCTAAACAAATTTAGCAAGGTAGTAGGATACAAGATTAACATACAGAAATCTGTTGCATTTCTTTCCACTAACAATGAGATATCAGAAACAGATAGTAAAAAAAAAAAAAAATCCCTTTTAAAATCACATCAAAAAAAAAATACCTAGGAATAAACCTGACCAAGGAGTGAAAGACTTATACCCTGAGAACTATAAAACATTGATAAATGAAACTGAAGATGATTCAAAGAAATGGAAAGATATCCCATGCTCTTGGATTGGAAGAAATCTACAGATTTAATGCGATCCCTGTCAAATGACCCATGACATTTTTCACAGAGCTAGAACAAATAATCCTAAAATTAATATGGACCCACAGAAGACCCAGAATTGCCAAAGCAATCCTAAGGAAAAAGAACAAAGCTGGAGACACAACCCTCTCAGACTTTAGACAATACTACAAAGCTATAGTCATCAAAACAGTGTGATATTGGCGCAAAAACAGACATAAGGATCAACTGAACAGAATAGAGAGCCCAGAAATAAACCCACACACCTACGGTCAATTAATCTTCAACAAAGGAGACAAGAATATACAATGGAGAAAAGACAGTCTCTTCAGCAAGTGGTGCTGGGAAAGCTGGACAGCCCCACATAAATCAATGAGGGTAGAACACTCCCTCACACCATACATAAAAATAAACTCAAAATGGCTTAAAGACTAAATATAAGACATGACACCATATAACTCCTAGTAGAGAACACAGGCAAATCATTCTCTGACATAAATCATACCAATGTTTTCTTAGGTCAGCCTCCCAAGGCAATAGAAATAAAAGCAAAAATGAGCAAAGGGGACCTAATCAAAATTATAAGCTTTTGCAAAGCAAAGGAAACCATAAACGAAATGAAAAGACAACCTATAGAATGAGAGAAAATATTTGCAAATGATGTGACCAACAAGGGCTTAATTTCCAAAATATACAAACAGCTCATATAGCTCAATATAAAACAAAACAAAACAAAACAAACAACCCAATCAAAACTGGGCAGAAGAACTAAATAGACACTTCTCCAAAGAAGACTACAGATGCTCAATGGGCACATGAAAAGGTGCTCAGCATCGCTAGTTATTAGAGAAATGCAAATCAAAACTACAATGAGGTATTACTTCACACTGGTCAGAATGGCCATCATCAAAAAGTCCACAAATAATAAATGCTAGAGAGGGTGTGGAGAAAAGGGAACCCTCCTACACTGTTGGTGGGAATGTAAATTGGTACAGCCACTATGAAGAACAGTATGGAGGTTCCTTTAAAAATTATTGGGTTGGCCAAAATGTTCATTTGTTTTTGTTTTTGTTTTCCGTAAGATGACTCTGGTAGCGTTTAGGTGTCTTTAACTTCATTCGAAACAATTTTGTTAGTTTGTATTGTGACAGCTGTCATATCAGCATAAAAAAAAAAATACTTATCAGGAACTTCCCTGGCGGTCTGGTGGTTAAGACTTCACCTTCCAATGCAGGGGTTTGGGTTCAATCCCTGGTCAGGGAGTTAAGATCCCATATGCCTCTCGGCCAAAAAACGAAAACATAAAACAGAAGCAATATTGTAACAAATTCAATAAAGACTTTAAAAATGGTCCACATCAAAAAAATCTAAAAAGAAAAAAAAAACCTTATCAAAATTCGTGAATTTTTGTGTAGCCATTTTAATATTGAAGATGGAAGAAAAATAGCAACATTTTCGGTATATTATGCTTCGTTAATATTTCAAGAAAGGTAAAAATGCAACTGAAACGCAAAAAAAATTTGTGCAGTATATGGAGAAGGTGCTGTGACTGATCGAATGTGTAAGTGATTTGCAAAGTTTTGTGCTGGAGGTTGCTCACTGGATGATGCTCCATAGTCGGGTAGACCAGTTGAAGTTGACAGCGATCAAATCGAGACATTAATTGAGAACAATCAATGTTATACCATGCAGGAGACAGCCGACATACTCAAAATATCCAAATAAAGCAATGAAAATCATTTGCACTAGCTTGGTTATATTAATCACTTTGATGTTTGGGTTCCACATAAGTTAAGCAAAAAACCTTCTTGACCATATTTCCACATGTGATTCTCTACTGAAATGTAATGAAAACATTCCGTTTTTAAAACAAATTGTGACAGGCGATGAAAAGTGGACACTGTACAATAAAGTGGAATGGAAGAGATCATGGGGCAAGCGAAATGAACCACCACCAACCACACCAAAGGCCGGTCTTCAGCCAAAGAAGGGGATGTTGTGTATATGGTGGGACTGGAAAGGAATCCGCTACTCTGAACTCCTTCCTGAAAACCAAACGATTAATTCCAACAAGCACTGCTCCCAATTAGACCAACTGAAAGCAGCACTCAGTGAAAAGCATCTGGAATTAGTCCACAGAAAACACATAATCTTCCATCAGGATAACAAAAGACCACATGTTCCTTTGATGACCAGGCAAAAACTGTTACAGCCTGGCTGGGAAGTTCTGATTCATCTGCCATATTAACCAGACACTGCACCTTCAGATTTCCACTTATTTTGGTCTTTACAAAATTCTCTTAATGGAAAAAATTTCAATTCCCTGGAAGATTGTAAAAGGCACCTGGAACAGTTCTTTGCTCAAAAAGATACAAAGTTTTGGGAAGATGGAATTATGAAATTGCCTGGAAAATGGCAGAGGGTAGTGGAACAAAATGGTGAATACATTGTTCAACAGTTATTGGTGAAAATGAAAAATGTGTCTTTTATTTTTACTTAAAAGCCAAAGGAACACACACAATGGAATATTACTCATCCATAAAAAAGAATGAAATAATGCCATTTGCAGCAACATGGATGGACCTAGAGATTATCTTATTAAGTGAAGTAAGTCAGACAGAGAAAGACAAATATCATGATTATCACTTATATGTGGAATCTAAAAAAATGATACAAATGAACTTATTTACAAAACAGAAATAGACATAGGAAACAAACATGATTACTAAAGGGGAAAGGGGGGAGGGACAAATTAGAAGTACGAGACTAACAGATACACACTACTATATATAAAATAAATTAAAAAAGGACTTTCTGTGTAGCACAGGGAACTATATTCAATATCTTGTAATAACCTATAATGGAAAAAATCTGAAAAAGAATATATTCAAATATACATATATAACTAATCTAATAACTAAACTAATATATATAAATACAACTGAGTCAATTTGCTGTACACCCGAAACTAACACAACATTGTAAATCTAATACACATCAATAAAAACAGTTTTATTCTCTTAGCAGCAATAATCTTATAAGATTTATTCATTCATTCATTAAAGAAGAATAAGTGCTTATCAGAATATAGCCAATACTTTATAACTTTAAATGGAATATAATCTATAGAAATTTTGAATCACCATGTTACACACCTGAGACTAATATTGTAAACCAACTATACCTCAAAACAAAAAAAAAGAATAAGTGCTTATAATGTGCTAGGCAATGTTTTAGCTTGTTTCAGTCATCTACATTAGGGTCTCTCTTTTGGCACGATAGTCTAACTCCTTTCCTTAATTTCAGAAATCTTGACTTTTGCAAAATTTGTCCAAATAGAATCAATTGAATTACTATAAAAGGCATTAACTTAAATGACACTACACTCTATAAACCACAGTCTACAAATAAAGTGCATTTTCTTTTAAAATGGCAAACATATTGGAACTAAAATGTGTTGGTCACAAAATGTAAAAACAGAAGAATGGATCTGAAACAAAAATATTCTTCCTAAAGACTGCTTAAAAGCATTAAGTATAAATTCAATACATATTAAGCACATACCCTGTGCTCAGCCCTCTGCTAGACATTTCAGATGAAAACATACATGAGCAATCCCTATAACATGGTATGGCATACAGGGCTGGCATTAAGAGATTGAGACTTGCCAGTAGCACAAGCCTAATGCTTAGAAAGACCCTGCATTTTGTTTAATGCTCTGTTGTCCCAGTCCTGAAATTCTCAATAATTTTATCTTTTGACTTGTATGTGAAGTCTGATGGGACAGAGGACCATGTGTTTGAGCAGAGGAGATACACACTAGAAAGGTAAAAAGCTTTATATTTTAGTACCTTTAACGGTTTTTCCTGCTTTTTGAACAAGGGGCCCTGCATTTTTATTTGCACTAGGCCGGGCCAATTATGTAGCAGGTCCTGATTATAGTTAAATATTACAGTTAAATATAAATAGTTAAATAGAATTATGTGTTAGATATTGCGATAGAATGGAGAATGGAGTGAGTAGCTATGAAATGGTCAGTGATGAGTTCACAGGGAAAATGATACCTAAATCACGCTCTGAAGGGCAAAATAGAGTTTGCCAGGTGACAAGGGCACTGCAGAAAGGGAAAGCGAGGGAAACAGCATTATTCTTATACAAATGTGCAGACTCACATGTGTACACTTCTTTCCTCCAAGTTACAAAAAACAAAAACAAAGACTTCATAGAGGTTTTTTATATGTTAGGCACAAATTGCATTTCCTGCAGAAGTTCCATGCCTGGCAGGGCAAATTTGGGAATAAGAAATGTACAAAGATGAAAAAACATGCCTCTGGTTTAGATTTTTACCTGGGTTTGTCGCTCTCCTCCAGACCGGGAAAGTGGTTTGGGAGCTTTCCAACCGGTCAGGCATAAAGGTTTCAACCTTCTCCGAGGCCTGGGAGAGCAGCTGTGTGAAAGGCTTTTCCTCCTCAATGTGGCTCCAGTTAACACTGCCACAGAGTTTTACTATTTCTTGCAGTAGATGCCTGCCGCACAATTTCCTGGCTCGACTAATGTCGTTCAGCTCACGGGAGACCCGAACTAGCAGGAGCCCGACACACAAACAGAGGAGCCACAGCATTCCTGGACCCCCAATACAGACAGGCCCGCCGAGGGCCCTAACTGCCGTCTGTCCCACGACTGCGCGTGCGCACCTGGCGACCTTCCGATTTTCTCGTGCGGACCTCGCGAGAACTTCAAGACTAGGTGAGAGGCGCCGGCGCCTGAACTTCTCGTGTTACGCGGGGCTCTCAGGCCGTCCCATGTGGCTGCCTGTTAATTCTTAAAATGATTGATAAGTTTTTCTTGCCATCCTCACTAGGGAGACTCATCAAATGAAATATGGAGCCGTAGTTAACTCATCCCTCTAGTGGAATGCGTTTCCCGCCTCTTTTGCCTGTTGGGATGTCGCTTCCTTCGAGAAACCTCTCATTTTCTTCATGGCGTTTATCTCGGTAGGTTTCCTCACATTTATTTTTGCGCCTGTTTGATAATTTCTTCCCCTAATCCCCGGGTTTCACGAAGGCAATACCGGCGTCTGTTCTTGCTTCCCATTGTACCTCAGGGCCTGACGCATATTTGGCAATCAAATATGTCGAAACATGTGTGCACGTTTTAAAGTCAGATGCAAAGCTTTCTGAGGAAATTCCTACCAGTTCTGCAGGGAGAAATGGGCCCTAGCCTCAATCTCCAGAACAAAGAGAGGACTTGGGATAATCTAGTTTTTTTTGTTTATAGATTATAGAGGATTGTCCATTGCCAAATTATTAGTGTCAAGTTTAGTACTAGCCGGTTATTTTATCAGCAAAAGTGAGTTTATTCAGGAATAGCCAGAGGAATGCAATTCGGGACATGTGAACCTTGACGGGCCATATGCAAATCCAGAGAACGAGGAAGAGAACTTGCTTTTATAGAGAAAAGGGGGGGGAGGTGGGAGGGGGTGTGATAACCAAAGAGTCCACTGAGGAAGCTGGGAGTCCAAAGTATGGGGTCTTCTCCTTGGCTGGACTGCTTAGTTTCCGATTGGCTGGGATATGTGGGCCGGAGAGAAGCTTTTTTTCTTCCTGCTGGATTATACGTAGAGGCGCCGTCCTCTTGGATATGTAGGCAACTGTCTCTTCCTGTGTGGAGCAATTGATTGATGCATGGCAGGGCCTGAGAGTGCCCCCTTCAGGTCTATCTTGGCTACAATTTTAGTTGATGGTGTGACAGGGCCTTGTAGAGGATTTGTCTTGTAAGAATATCAGCATTTCGCTAAACTAAGAGGGAAGGGGCAGGGAAGTGCAGCATAATCGGTATAGGTTGCCTTGTCATTTTCAATGAAATTTTATTTTATTAGTGTGTCGGCGCTGAAGGGTGTGCTAGCAGCCACAAGGGGGCAGTCAGGGGCCGTCTCAGGAGTAGTCAACTTCAGGATGCCAAAGCCTCAGAGGCTCCAGCAATTGTCAACGCTATCCTCACCTCTTTCCTTTAAAATGTTATTTTATGTTTTAAATGTTATTTTTTTCCCCTTCTCCTTTCTGCCTTCTGCCTCTATGCCTTTTTCTCCATTTTCTGTTTGCCCAGCTTTGCCCTGCTTCCCAGGTGTGTGAGTGCTGTTACATTAACTGGCAGTCGGATTTTTTTAAAGATTGAGGTAATTTGATTAGCACAATTTCATCACCTACTTTGAGAAACAATTCATGTCCAAACTATAGTGGCCATGAGTCCTAGGCAGAACTTTATCTGGGAAACCCTGTGAGAAAGGAAAATTATCATTATATTGAGAGGAAGATTTTTTTTAAAGCAAAAAAACCCCCAAAACCAAACAAAAAAACACCTCTCAAGCAATGTATGTCAGAACCAAGCAAAATTATACTCCCATTCTCTTTGTACTCTCTATATTCTCACCCTCCTTTGCACTTCTTCATACCATTCATTAAAGACTGACATACTATATATTTTACTTCTCCATATTTTCTGTCTCCTCCTACCGAATGTAAACTCCATGTAGACAGGGATTTTTGTTTATTTTGTTTACTTTGGTATCATCTTTGCCTTTAAAGACAGAGACATTGTTAACAGTGTCATAGTAAGTTCTCAGTAATAATTTAATGTAAATAATTATACTGAGTAATATGAACAAATAATAAGTAAAATGTTAATATCAATAATCATAATATTTGGTGAATGAATAAATGAATAAACTCCCTGAGAATTGACTACTTGTTCCTTTATACTCTATTTCATACTTATGTCATAATTATTCTTTATTGCACTATGGTGAATTTTTTTAAAAATCACGTAATTATCTCTTCTCTACTAGTTGTAAGCTCATTAAGGGCTGGAACTATTTTTGCTTCATATTTATTGATAATATCCAGTGCCTGGGACAATACCTGCTAAGTAGACCCTTAATAAACATTTATTGAATGAATGAACACATTCTTAACTACTGCTACTACTTGTTATCAAGAGTCAATTAATTTATTGAAATGAACAAATTATTAGTGAAATGGCTTATTTTGAATGAATAAGTTACTATTATTACTGAATGAATTCCTGACTTATTTGTTAGTATCCTGTCCTAGCTACCTTATTACAGAATATTGTCATAAAATTGGAGCTGCCCAATAAACCATATTTGAGTATTTATAAATGAAAATTCCATTTATGCAAGAAAAATATGGAATTGTTAGTAATTATACTGGAATATTTGTTTTTCAAGTTATTTTAGCATTTTATGTTGATATCTTGTTATGGGAACTAGGATTCCCGTGATTGAGTCCTTAAAATTTTTAGCTTAACGATATTAATTGTGGGTACGATTAATTATAGTAACTATAATTAATGCTTGATTATAAAACAGCTAATAGGTAATATCTTTTTTATTTACTTTTTTGCTTTCTGTTCAATTTATTGTGTGTCTTCCCCACTATAATGTTGGTCTTGTTAACACTTTATTCTTGGTGTTTACACCAAGTCTGTACATACAAATAGTACAGAAATAGTAATAATAGTACTATTGCTTTTGAAAGAGTGATAATAATAACACATCATTTGTTGTGTGATTACTGTATGTCAAGCATTACTCTAAGTGCTTGTACACATTTTACCCTATTTAATCCTGTAGTAATCATATCAAATAGTATTGAAATTATTTCTAGTTTATAGATGAGGGAGCTCATCTTAGAGAGATTAAGAAGCTTGCCTGAAATGAGAGGGCAAGTAAGGGGCAGAAGGCTGATTAAAAACAGCCAGTCTGGGGCTTCCCTGGTGGCACAGTGGTTGAGAGTCCGCCTGCCGATGCAGGGGACACGGGTTCGTGCCCCGGTCCGGGAAGATCCCACATGCCGCAGAGTGACTGGACCCGTGAGCCATGGCCGCTGAGCCTGCGCGTCCGGAGCACAGATAGTCAGTCTGTCTCTGGAGACCAAACTCTTAACCTACTTTATATATTACCATAATTTGTCAAAAAAATTACAAAAACAAAGAATCTGGTTTGGTGATGGCAGTACATGGCACCATAATATCAAAGCAAATCTTTTTAGACCAAAACCTTAAATTAGAGGAAATAATAATTTGGACAAAAAAAAAAAAGCATACACACACACACTAAAGTAATTGCCTCAGAATGAGTTTAAAAGTTCACTCCATTGGTAATAAAGATACTTAGAGGCTGGTCCCAGCCACAAGAGTAGGTAGCTGTACAAACTTTTACAGAAATTTTATACCCCAGTTTACTTATGTGTGTCATGGATATAAGAACATGTGGTATAGGTTGAAGGTAGATAATAATAGTACCTTCTGACAGTGCTGTTAAAGGATTATATGAGATAATATATTAAATAACACATGAGATAATAAATGAGAAAATACAATGCCTGACACATAATAATAAGTATTAGCTGTTATAATTATTGCCATCTCTATTTTGTTGGAATGTGAGAATCAAGTGAGATAATAGGTTCAATGTTCTTTAAAATAAATGTTGTATTCTTTTGTATATCAGATACCAGACTGTTAATTTGGCAAGAGCTTGAGAAATGCATTTAAAATCATTTTTCATCTTTTTATTTCTAGTACATAAAGGATAGTATGCAGTCAATATAGGCATGGTCCAGTCCTACAAGAAGAGGTTTTCCATTAAGTCAGTTGGGGAAAACAGTCTTTTGTGTTTAGGAGTTATAAATGAAATAAGTGAAATATCTTTAAGCACCAGAAGCTTAGACTTCTTATTCTAATTATGTTGAAAACATAATGGAGTAAAAACATCATTGGTTAAATGTTGAAATGAATTGTGGAAAATTTAAGTAAAATAATTTATAGAAGAGGGAGACTGGTATGAGCTGCAGTGATCTTGGAAGACTTCATCTAGGAGACAGAACTTAACGAGACTTTGATGGCAAGGTAGGTAGTACAAAAGTGGGGCTGAAATTTCAGGAAGAAGAGAGGATGGCAGGTGCAAAGGCATGGAAACAAGTGAGCAAGGCATATTCTAGGGGACTTTAAAATTCAGACTAAGGGGTATGGATTTTATTCTTTTTATCCTATGGAGAGTAGAAGGTTATAAAATAGTTTGTGGATAATGTATGGACAAGATGGAAATTGAAGCTTATAGTAAGTAACTTGACTCTAGTGTATACAGAAGTGGAAGGAGAAGAATTGAAAATGGAGAAACCAACTAGAAGTCCACATTTTTGATCTGTGAGTTGTCAGGAGCCAGCAGTAGTATGGAAGGAGTGGGAATAAACAAAAAGGACCCATAAAAGTGGTTTTTAAATGAACCGTCATTGGATTTGGTGACTCATTATGTGTAAGCTGGATGTGGGAGAGAGAAAAAAATTTAAGAAGACCAGGGCTTTTTTAAAATTGAAGTACAGTTGACTTACAATGTTGTGTTAATTTCTGCTGTACAGCAAAGTGACTCAGTTATACATATATATATAAATATATATACATTCTTTCTTATATTCTTTTTCATTATGGTTTATCCCAGGATATTGAATGTAGTTCCCTGTGCTATACAGTAGGGCCTTGTTGTTTATCCATTCTACATGTAATAGTACGGGCCCAGCCGCTCCGCGGCATGTGGGATCCTCCCGAAACGGGGCACGAACCCGCGTCTCCTGCATCGGCAGGCGGACTCTCAAGCACTGCGCCACCAGGGAAGCCCTCTTTCTTATATTCTTTTCCATTATGGTTTATCTCAGGATATCGAATATAATTCCCTGTGCTATACAGTAGGACCTTGTTGTTTATCCATTCTATACATAATAGTTTGCATCTCCTAACCCCAAACTCCCAGTCCATCCCCTCCCCACCTCTCTTCCCCTTTGGCAACCACGAGTCTGTTCTCTATGTCTGTGAGTCTGTCTCTGTTTCATAGATAGGTTCATTTGTGTCATATTTTAGATTCCACATATGAGTGATATTATATGGCATTTGTCTTTCTCTTTCTGACTTACTTCACTTAGTACGATAATCTCTAGTTGCATCCATGTTGCTGCAAATGGCATTATTTAGTTCTTTTTATGGCTGAGTAGTATTCCATTGTATATATGTACGACATCTTCTTTATCCTTTCATGGATGGACATTTAGGTTGTTTCCAGGTCTTGGCTATTGTAAATACTGCTGCTATGAACATAGGGGTACATGTATCTTTTTGAATTATAGATTTGTCTAGATATCTGCCCAGGAGTGGGATTGCTGGATCATATGGTAATTCTATTTTTAGTTTTCTGAGGAACCTCCATACTATTTTCCATAGTGGCTGCACCAACTTACTTTCCCACCAACAGTATAGGAGGGTTCCCTTTTCTCCACACCCTCTCCGGCATTTGTTACTTGTAGACTTTTTAATGATGGCCATTCTGATTGGTGTGAGGTGGTACCTCCTTGTAGTTTTGATTGGCATTTCTCTAATAATTAGCAATGTTGAAAATCTTTTCATGTGCCTATTGGCCATCTGTATGTCAGGGAGACCAGGGCTTTGAGTTGTAGAGAATGAAAAGCTGATGACACTGAGGAAAATCATGAGGGGAATTTAATCCCACAGTAAAGTTTTAGACATGATGAATTTTAGATAACAGTTAAATATTCAAGGAATTCCCTTAATAAAGCAAATGGAAATGTGGGGCTGGAAATATGCTAAGGTGTCTAACCTGGAGGTCCAGATTTGGAAGTCAACAGCAAAAGAGTTGTGAGTTAAAGAAATAAAATTAAATCAACTCTCTGACTGATGGACAGGCATACAGTTTCAAGGCAGCAAAGAAGAGGGAATTTCATGTGGTAAGAAGCAAGAAAAGACATAAAGAAGGAGAAAAGATAAGAATTAAAGAGGATGTAATCAGAATAATGTCATTTCAGAAAAGCAAAAAGGGAAGAGAATTTTTAGAAGATGGGGTCATCAATGGAGCAAAATATGAAAGAGAAGTAAAAGAGAAAAGAATTAAGATTAAATTATGTGATTGGAGGCCAGTGTGGAATCTAACAGGGTAAGAGTCAATTAGGGAACAGTTCATAGTGGGTCCCAGAGGGAATGAGAGGTGAAGAACTAGGAGCAGTTCTATTGATTTGGCAGAAGAAGAGTTGATGCAAAGACAGTTTTATTTGTTTATTGAAAAATATTAGAAACAGAGGAAGATTTCCATGCAGAAGAAAGGTTGATAATATGCAAGGTCAAAGAGTGTGGCAAAATAATTAATTGAGACGTTACATTTTCTCAGTATATTTTTCTGTTTGGCCTCTCACACCATCACCCCACAAATTTAAACCATGTATCCAGAGCCTAAGTGTTTCCCTACCTGATGGATTTTTCAGGGCAGAAAGCAGAAGTTGCTTAAAGTTGCTCTTACTATGACCCCTAAATACTGGAAGAGGCCAAAATTATGCAGGTGTCCCCAGTGAACAAGTAAGAGAGAAATGGAGATGGGGAGGGAGAGGGAGAGATGGTGGGGGGTGGGAGGGGAGATTTTCCTTATACTGGAAAGAGGTTCAAGGTCTGGAGTCCTGAAATAAAGGATTATTTCTGTTCAGTGCTCAGTGGCAGTGACCAGGAGAGGAGAAGCATCAGAAGGGATGGCCATATGGTATACCTAGGGAAACAGGACCCTGAGTAGAAAAACAACTACACTTGGCAAAGTTCTGCTGACCCCCAGCGAGGGAGGCAAGACCTGAATTGAGGGGACAATGCAGGCTAGGATAGTAGGTGTCATGGTGGTAGCCATTGAAACTATGGGTCCTGGAGACTTAATGCTTTGGTGCTAAGACCGTGAGTTTCAAGTACAGCTTAAGGGGAAAGTTCCATTAGAATAATGTCTGATGCTAAATTCCAAATTCAGTGACAGAATTAAAACATATCAATTTGTTAAGAATAAAGTAGTTGGGTATTTGTTTCACACTGGAGACTGTGCTTGCAAATTCATACCTGTTACACATAGACACAGTCTTTTAGGAATAAGAAAGGCATGGGTCATAACTTATACAGGCAGGTGAAGAGGTTACATTTGGGGGATACTTTTCCATCTAAAATGGAGGAAGAGATAGGCTAGGAGTAGTGGTATATACTGGAAGATGAAACTTAACTGGGTCACCAGATGATGGTGAAAGACTTCAGTGTTATTCAAGTATGATGTGAGAACTAGTGGGGTGGGGAGCAGACCTCAGAGCAAATGGAGTTCTGGAATTGACAATGAGCAATGTGCTGGGGAATAAGTAAGGTGTGAATGGGAGTGTTAAAATCAGCAACAAAGATTTCATGATGAAAGTGTAACTCTTGGAAAATGTTGACGTTTCTTGGAAAATGTTGACCTTCTCCCTGAAGAGTTACATTCTGTTGGTCTCTGCTTCCCTAATGAGAAGGACCTCTTTGGGAGGTGGCCTTGGGGAGGACATGATGAACACGTCTGGGGATTTGTAGTATAGGAAATGCTGTCTTCATCTTCTGTAATTCTTCATCTCCAGACATTTGATGGAGGAGATTAACTTGTTATAAGTACATTTTCTCTACAAATGCTAGCTAACAATGTATTGATATGTAGGTTAAAGAAACTGACTAAATACTAAGATGATACTGTGCTGGTTTACCATTCTAACAAATGTTCATATCATTTCACAGTTCATTTTGCTTTCGTAAATGTTCCATAAATTCTAAAATGGTGAACCTGAATGCATTTTTTTTTTTTACCAATCTAGTTCTTTTCTAAAAAAAAAACCATTGACTTATTTTTTCAGTTCTCTATATGACTGTTCATTTATGTCACTTAAAAATATTTACTTGAATCTCTTAGAAGCATGAAAGTACTGTAACTTGAAAAACAATTGAGTTCATTTGGGTGCAAAAATCCAAATGTATCTGGTGTTGAATCTGACTGTTTTCAAACATTATTTCAACAGACAAAAAACAAAAAAAACACCTGCCATGGCTCAACTAGAAAATTGCTAGGTTTGTGGTTTAATGTTCACATAGTCTATATTGACAAGATCAATTAAATTTTTTTATTACTCTTGTATGTACCTGGTGTTAGGTGTGTATAAAATGAGTTATTATGTCAGTTAAATAATAAAGCTTTTAAAATCATTATAAAGTTAATAAGATACAAAAGTAATTGATGCAATAATGCCATTAATAAAAGAGACAAAGACTTCTTTAGCAGGAAAAGGATTAATTTTTGAGAGAAATTATGATGTGGGAAGACAGTACTGTTCCAGAACACTTGAAAAATGTAAACACTAGTAATGATTTCTCATATTCTAATAATCAGTGGTGACTGATTTGGACATTGGTAAACGCATCATTGAGAATATACATGAAGGTAAATGAAAAATCAATAATTACTCTATTGTGCATATTTTAAGAAAAGGTTTTTGTGCATATTTTAAGAAAAGGTTTTTGTTGTCGTTGTTGTTACAACATTTTTCACAACATAAGTTAATTATATTGATTGCTTCCTTTTCCTTTTGTTTGGAAAGTAGTACCTCCATCAAAGACGGCTGCCTTTCCGACAGTGTTGTCTTCAGCTCCTGTGGCAAATTAGGAATACTTTCTGACCTTGTGTTTAAGATTTCTGCATGTTTATTGATGGAGGATAACAAGATTTCTGTTAAATTAAAAAAGAGAGGTGGGAGGTGTGGAAAAATATTCATGTCAAGCAGAATCAGAAAAATTATAAAATTTTGCATAGACCAAAAGGTAACCATTGCCTCAGTGTAATTAAATATGAAACAGAATCAGCAAGTGTCCCAATAGCTAAACTTAGCTTACTTAGAGTTGAAGCATTACATTACCAACTTCTGCCTCCTCCACCCAGACCCTCTCTGGACTCATCCCAAGACTGCATTAATGCTGGTCTCATGGTACTTCTGACTCTCCCTCAGATTATTTGATAGATTACTTCCATCTGCATCAGGAGGGTGGAGCTAAGCGCAGGCAGCTAATGAGCTCTTGAGCTGGTTGTGCATATTGCCATTCCAGTTGGTTGGCAGCCTGATGGCAACCAATGGGAGTTATGGACCAGCAGGGGCAACAGCTTTCACCTGCAGGGGTTTCAGGTCCCAGTAGCAGCTCTTCCTGGATGTTGGAAATTCTCTTGTGGCATTTCTCACACATAACCATCACAGATTCTAGGAATTTGATGTCACATAACTTTACCTTTCATCACTCACCCACTGGGTCGTGCTTTCTCTAGAGAGTTGGCTCAGCAGCAGCCAGATTCCTAGCAGGTGAAAAAAAATAGGCTCCACATCCTGGATCTGGTCTCTTCTGCTCTGCCAGTTCAGTTTTTTCTGGTGACTGCAGCTGCCATTGCTATGGCCTTCGCCTGTATGCCTATCCTGAGCTTCCGAATATTTTTCCTCCCTGGCTCCAGGTAGCTTCTAAAACCCTTGGGCTATCACTCAGCTCTTGAGTCAGTGGTCCCAACCCTTTCCCCAACAGGTTCCAAAGAAATTTCTCTTTCAGATCTTGTTCATCCTCTACCCCTCTCCTCCCCACATCCCATTTCCTTCCATGCTTTCAGTGCTTTTCTACTCCTGGCTTGTTTTAAAATTTTAATTTACCTCTTCTTCTTCCTTTCCTCCTCCACAACTATTTTTGTACTTACTTAAATATTTGTAATTTTTAATGTCATTTTCTCATGTAAAGGTATGGCATGGTCATTATAGAAAATATAGTTAAAATAAAAATAAAGCTGAACTGTAAGCTCATCAACTTGAGATTATCTCAGTTAGCACTTGCTGTATAACCTATTATTTTTCCAAAGTATCCCTGAATTTATTTGTATTTCTTCTTCAAAGCATTAAAAGACTATAATTAGATTGATTTCTGTAGTGCCTTGTGTATCCATCTATAGTATTATGATGGGTGGATGGAAAATTGTTCACAAAAGAAAGAAAACTGATTATGTTTGAACCAAGTTATGTGAAAAGTATTAAAATTTCCAAAATATCACTTTTAGTTTGTATAACGTTTAGAGTTTACCCAGATTTTCTTATTCATTATTGCAGAGGACCAGAATCTTAAGGCTGGAGGGGACTTCAGCTCTCTAGAGATTCTGACAAGGATTAAGAAAACACATGGACCTCTAGGGTTGCCCTTTTTTTTTTTTAACATGTATATACTGCAGTTTTATTTCAATTGCACAAATGAAGTTCACGTGTAGGAAATTTAAATGAAACAGTACAGTAAAAAAAGCAGAGAACCAAAAACTCTAAAAAGGAAGTACACCTAAAGCCTGAGAATTCAACATTCAATAGTGTTTCATCTTCAGTTTTGATTGACACTTAATGCTTGCAAATTTTGAAACAAACTTTGAGATCATAATGACTATCCTGAAGAGATTTCAGCACCAGCACTAAGATTTGTATGTTCAGTTGGTTTGCAATTGACTTGTTAGCCATTTACATAGTGTATAGTACAGATTTGTCACAGGTAGGGTTGCCTTTTAAGTCTTGGAAGAGCACCGGATTGGAAGATCTTCTTACTGTGGTAGGTGATCTGACTCTCACTTTATACCAATTTTTTATTTTCTTCTAACTTCCCTAGGTGATTGGTAAATTGTTACCAACTATCTGAACTTTTTAATTTGAAATTGTTATCTCTAGAGACTGGAGGACACACACACACACACACACACACACACACACACACACACACACACACTCACAACCAAAAGACAAGGAAAAGCAATAGAATTTCACAATCCCAGGAAGAATAGGTTGGTAACACATGTTCGTGTGCAAAAATTTATATCTTTATGATGGATTTATGGTATTCTATGTTTGTTGTATTTTGTGATCCGAAGTTTGTATCACTGTTTAAATTTTTAAGCAAGTCAGTAGGGTTTGGGGTGCAATGAGCTCATTAAATGACTCTCAAAGTATACATAAACTTTTAAATGCAAATAGGCCCACATATCTATAAACCTGATTAATTTGTGTTCAAAATCTAGTCAAAATCCACTGAGGTAAGCCTGAGGGCTTGATGGAAGTTATGGTATTTTGGGGTTTTTTTTTAATGTTTTGTAATTTTTTTTAAATAAATTTATTTATTTTATTTATTTATTTTTGGCTGCATTGGGTCTTCGTTGCTGTGCGCGGGCTTTCTCTAGTTGCGGCGAACGGGAGCTGCTCTTCATTGCAGTGTATAGGCTTCTCACTGTGGTGGCTTCTCTTGTTGTGGAGCACGGGCTCTAGGCGCGTGGGCTTCAGTAGTTGCAGCACACGGGCTCAGTAGTTGTGGCTCGCGGGCTCTAGACACAGGCTCAGTAATTGTGGCGCATGGGCTTAGTTGCTCTGCAGCATGTGAGATCTTCCCAGACCAGGGCTCAAACCCGTGTCCCCTGCATCGGCAGGTGCATTTTTAACCACTCTGCCACGAGGGAAGTCCAGAAGTTATGGTACTTTTGAAATAAACTAGTAAATACTCAGATTCCAATAAAAAAGATATGATCTAGGTCCCTCATAATTGGAGGAAGACGTAGTCATCATTCATCAAATACTGCGCATTGTGTAAGTCCACATAATACCTGTCTAGAGCTACAGAATGGGGTGGTCGGAGTAGTCATTCTAGGTGCATTTTTCATTAAGACAAGCAGTTTGGGAGGGTCTTTTCAAAACTGAGGTTTTGAAGGTATTTTTATGGGTTAACTGATTTTGGAGAACATTCCACGTGCAATACTGTTCTACAAAGTAATTGATTATTTTAAAAATGAATTTCCAGGTGTCTGTTCACGTCATGCTAAAAATTCTTTCTAAACATTGTTTTCTATTTTATATGTTCTGGATATTAAACTTTTATCTTGTATTTGATTTGAAATTGTTTTCTCCCATGTTGTGAGTTTCCTTTCATTCTTATGATAGTGTCTTCTTTTCCTTAATATTTTATTTATTTATCTATTTATTTATGGCTGCATTGGGTCTTTGTTGCTGCGCGCGGGCTTTCTCTAGTTGCAGAGAGCGGGGGCTGCTCTTCATTGCGGCGCGCAGGCTTCTCATTGTGGTGGCTTCTCTTGTTGTGGAGCATGGGCTCTAGGCACGCAGGCTTCTGCAATTGTAGCACGTGGGCTCAGTAGTTGTGGCACATGGGCTTAGTTGCTCCACGGCATGTGCGATCTTTCTGGACCAGGGCTCGAACCTGTGTACCCTGCATTGGCAGGCGGATTCTTAACCACTGCACCACCAGGGAAGTCCCTTATGATAGTGTCTTTTGATATACAAATGTTTTAAATTTTGACGAAGCCCATTATATCTTTCTTTTGTTGCCTGTGCTTTTGGTGTCATATTTATTAAATCATTGCCTCATCTGATGTCAAGAAGATTTTCCCTATGTTTTCTTCTAAGAATTAGAAGAAAGATTAGAAAAACTAATTAGAAGATTATTTTTAGCTCTTACATTTAGAATTAAATTTTGATACATTTAGTTAACTTTTGCATATCCTGTGATGTCAGCATCCAAGTCCTTTTGCAGGTGGATAATCAGTTTTCTCAGCACCACTTGTTGAAAAGATTGTCCTTTCCCCATTAAATGTCTTGACACTGTTGTCAAAAACCATTTGACCAAAAATGCAAGTTTTTTTCTGGGCACTCTGTTCTGTTCAATTGATTTACATGACTGTCCTTATGCCAATACCTCACTGTTTTTATTAGTGTAGCTAGAGCTTGGTAGAAGGTTCAAAATCAGGAAGTCGAGTCTGCCAACTTTCTTCTTTTTTAAGGAAAAAAAATTTTTTTTCTTATTGATCCTTGTTCTATTTCTGCAACAACAACAAAAAGTAATTGGCATTTAAATAGGAATGGCATTGAAAATGTAGATTGCTTTGAGTAGTATTTACCTTGTAACAATATTAAATCTTCCAATCATGAATGTAGTATGTGTTTCCATTTATTTATGCCTTCTTTAATTGCTTTTTACCAATGTTTTGTAGGTTTCTCCTAATTTAACTCTACTCATAAGTTTTTTATTGTTTTTTATGCTCTTGTAGATGCTCCATTTCATTTATGGATGTTCGTTGTTAGTATATATAAATACACCCAATTTTTACATGTTAATTTTGTATCCTACTTTACTGAAATTGTTTATTAGTTCTAAAAGTTGTTTCGTGGAATCTCTAGCTGTTTCTACATGTAAGAGTATATCATCTTCAGGCAAAGAATATTTTACTTCTTTTACAGTTTGCATGCCTTTTAAAATTTTTCTCGTCTAATTTCTCTGGCTATTACATTGAATTGAAGGTGTGAAAGCGAGCATCTTTGTCTTGTTACTGATCTTAAGGAATAAGCTTTCAGTCCTTCATCACTGAGGATGATGTTAAGTGTGGGTTTTCCATACACAGACTATCATGTTGAAGAAGAGTATTTCTATTCCTAGTTTGTTGGTTGTTTTTTAATCATGAAATGGTGTTGACTTTTGTCGTTCTTTTATTACATGTTTTTTCTTCCATCATTCTATTAATGTGGTGTAATACATTAATTGATTTTTGTATGTTAACCTCTCCTTGCATTCCAAGAATAAATCTCACTTAGTCACGGTGTATCATCCTTTTAATATTCTGTTGAATTCAGTTTGCTGGTTTTTGTCAAGGATTTTGGCATCAATATTCATAAAGGATATTGGCCTGTAGTTTTCTTTTCTATGTAGTGTCTTTGTCTGGCTTTGGTATTACGGTAATTTTGGCCCTGAGAATAAGTTAGGAAGTGTTCTGCCTCTTCAGTTTTTTCTGTAAGTTTGAGAAGGATTGGTTTTAATTCTTCTTTAAACATTTGGTAGAATTCACCAGTGAAACCATCTTGTCCTGGGCTTTTCTTTGTTGGCAGGTGTTTGATTACTGATTCAATTTCCTTACTAAGTACAGAGTTATTTAGATTTTCTATTTCCTCATGATTCATTCTTGGTAGATAGTTTCTTTCTAGGGATATATCCATTTCACCTCCTTATTCCTTTTGTATACATAGAATAGTTAATAGTATTCTGTTATAATACCTTTTACTTCTTTACAGTCAGCAGTATTGTCCCTGGTTTCATTTCTGATTTTAGTCAATAGAGTCTTCTCTGTCTTCATTAATTAACCAGCTAAATGTTTGTCAATTTTGTTGATCTTTTCAACAAAAATGGAAATCTCCAACTTGTGTGGTAGAACTGTATACTTCTCCATTGAATTCTATCCATGTTTGCTTCATATATTTTGGAGCTCTGGGGAATGTTATATATATGTTTGTAACTGTCATATATTCTGAACGAATATGCCTGTTTATTAATATATAACATTCTCGTTGTCACTTGTAACAGCTTTTGACTAGGGGGTCTATTTAATCTGATATTAGTAGAGAGTCTCAGTCTGTTCAGTCTGCCATAACAAAATACTATAGGCTGGGCGGCTTATAAACAACAAACATTTCTTTCTTGCAGTTTCAGAGGCTAGAAGTCTGAGATCAGGGTGCTAGCATCACTGAATTCTGGTGAAGGCTGTCTTCTGGGTTTCAGACTGTCAACTCCTCGCTGTGTCCTCATATAGTGGAAGGCAGTGGAGAGCTCTCTGGGGTCTCTTATAAAAACATTAATTCCCATTCATGAGGGCTCCCCCATCATGACCTAAGCACCTACTAAAGGCCTTACCTCCTAATACCATTACATAGGGCATCAAGCTTTCAACATATCAATTTTGAGGGCACACAAACATTCAGACCATAGCATAATGCTTTTATTTCAACCTTAAGGACTCCCTTTACCATTTCTTTTAGGGCAGACATGGTGGTGATAAACTCCCTCAACTTTTGCTTATCTGAGATGTCTTTTATTTTTGAAGGACAGTTTGCTAGATATAGAATTCTTGGTTGGTGACTTTTATCTTTCAGCACTTTAAATATGTCGTCCCACTGCCTTCTGGACTCCATGGTTGTCACTGAGAAATCAGATGGTAAAGTAATTGAGGAGCCCTTGTATATGATAAATAGCTTCTCTCTTGCTTATTTAAAGATTCTTTCCTCACCTTTGTCTTTTGTTTTTTGCTTTGCTTATAATATGTCTGTTTGGTTTACTTTGTATTTATCCAACTTGGAGTTTGTTGAGCTTCTTGGGTTATACATTTTTGTCTTTTATCAAATTTAGGAAGTTTTGCCCATTATTTTTTCAAGTAATTTAACTTCCCCATCTCCCTCTTTCTCCTACTTGTGAGATTCCCATAATGTGTATAATGGCCAGTTAATGGTGCCCCAAAAGTCCCTTGGGGTCTATTTATTTTTCTTCGTTTTTTATAGTTTTGTTTCTCAGACTTAGTTATTTCAATTGTCCTTTCTTCAAGTTTCCTAATTATCTCTTCTGACTGTTCGAATCTGCTGTTGATCCCCTCTAGTAACTTTTCAATTTAGTAATTTATTTTTCAGCTCCAGAATAATAAATTCATCTTCATTAATATATTTGTTTGGCTCCTTTTAATAATTTCTATTTCTTTGTTGATATTCTCATTTTGTTCACATATCAATTTATTAATTTCCTTTAGATCTTTGCACATATATTCCTTTAGTTCTTTCAGCATACTTAAGACAGTTTTATTAAAGTGTTTGCCTAGTACATCCAATGTCTGGGCTTCCTTGGGGTTGTTTTTTGTCTATTTATATTGTTCCCTTGAATGGTCTGTTTTCCTCTTTCTTTATATGCATTGTGATTTTTGGTTGGAAATGAGACAGCTGGAAATACAGTCACCTCTACCACTTTTTGCAGGTTGTCTCCATACTGGTGCAGTCCTTCACCAATGAGTTAGACTTGCTCTGAGCCTAGAGATCAGCCAAAGGTGAAAGGTTGTTCTTTTCAGGTCTCTTCTAAGCCTGTGTCTTGCTTTGGTCTTCCTGTGCTTTTCTTAATTCCTTTGTATACACAGCTGCTTTGAAATTTATTAATTTCCTAAACAGTCTTGTCCCACTTCTTGTCAGGGCCTGAGTTTGTCTGTTGTGTGTCTCTGCTCGTAATCTATTGCCCCACTTGTCTGTGGGTCTGTAGTCTCATTGCAGCTTTCTTGAGCAGTGCCTTCTATTTTCCCACCTGAGATTTGAGTTCGGTTGAACAAATGTCAGTCCTTCAGATAGCTGTCAGACATACATGATAATTTATAAATAATGTCTGCTCTTCACTCTGGTTCAAGAGAGGGAAAGGGTTACTGGACTGCCTCCTTTTCCAGGCCAACACTAGCACTCCATGTAAGGGTGGGGTAAGGGCAATTAAAACATCACAAATCTTCCCTACTGTTCTGAAGGTGGCTTTATCTTTTGGGGTTTTTGTTAAGTTACTCTAATCCAATTTTTTTCATGGTTTTCCAGAATTATTCTGAAGTTCTACCAATTTCCACACAGGGGAACAAGATCTTGTAGCTTCCAACTCTGCCATTTTGCTCTGTTTTCTATTATTAAAGGACATTTTGTAAAATATCCATAATCTTCCTTAGCTGAAATAATGCAGTGCAAAACCAGAAAAATACTTTACAAATATACTGAAGTCCTTAAATTGAAAACAACATGATAGCTATAACTTATTTCATGTTTTTACACATTTTATGTTTTTTCATGTATATTTCATGTATTTTTTTCACATCTTTATCTGAAGACACATCTTGTTTCTTCTGCAACCAGGAAAGATAATGCTCATTATTTTCTTTTCAATGTAGCATAAATTTTTTCAGGTACTTTTATTTTTTACTTTGAAATTCTTTCAACTCTGGCAAGAGAAACTAGTATCAACTCATCTGTGTAAGAAATAATTGAGCAAAGCAGCAAAGAATTATTTGTTCAGACTATCATTTGTGGTGTACCTAGTACCTAATAGGCACTGTCATAGGAGATTCAAAGAATATGAATATAAGATTTTCAACTCAAGGGGCTCATAAACTGTATAGACATATTCCTGAAGCCTGACTGCCTTGATGAATGAGAGTTAAATGGATCATAAAGCATCCTAAGCAGACCGTAGGTTGGAATTGAGAAGAGGAAAAGAACACATATAATGAGTGCTTAAGTGGTTTGTGGTTACTCTACAAGGGTGGTATTATGGAGTCCTCACCACTGACCACTGATATGTTCATTTTTCCTACTTTACAAAGACAGGAATCAAGTTGAGAGAGATGAAGGAACTTTCCAGTGTAACTTTGACTTGTACATGTGCAATATATGTGCTTACCTTCTAGCTAAGGGTCACTGAGAAATTCAGGATTCATGGCCCTTTGGGGTACAGCTAAAGTGCTTTGCATGTACTTAAATACTAATATGAATAAGACAGATAACTAATGAGAACCTGCTGTATAGCACAGGGAACTCCACTACGTTGTACAGTAGAAACTAACACAACATTGTAAAACAACCATACCCCAATTAAAATAAATAAATAAATAAATAAATAAAAGATTTGAAGTAAAAAAAAGAAACCAAAAAACTATTTAAAGAGAAAGTATAAATGTGCCAATGAATATAGCTGGTGAGTTCTGGATATGGGATTTCTGCATGTCTATTGGATTCCAACACCCCTTTTTTGTTGCCATTGTATCCTTTGAATCCAGCTCCAGTTGGAGTTAACCATAACAGCGAAGGTAAGTAGATGGAGATTAATGTCTTTGAATGGGTAATTGGTGGTATCAGAGCAGCAAGCATGAGCAAAACTTTAGTTAGGTTGGCTCACCCAATCTCCTTTTTAGCCTCTTCTCCCTTGATTATTTCAACTCTTGAGGCTGTTGGTGATAGAAGTGATTTCCCAATGTCTCTTGCAGTGTTAATGGACTTAATTGTGTTCACCCCCTCCCCAGATTCATTTGTTGTAGCCCAAACCCCCAATACCTTAGGATGTGATTGTTTTGGGAGATGGGGCTTATCAGGAGGTAATTAAGTTTAAATGAGGTCATAAAGGTGGGTTCTTAATCCAGTATGACTGATGTCCTTACAAGAAGAGAAAGGGTCACAGAGATGTGTGCAAACAGAGAAAAAGCCATGGATATAGCAAGGAGGCAGCTTTCGGGAAGTCAAAGAGAGAGGTCCCAGGAGAAATTAAGCCTGCCAGCACCTAGATATACTTCCAGCTTCAGAACTGTGAGAAAATAAATTACTGTTGTTCAAGCCACTCAGACTGTGCTGCTTTAATATGGCAGCCCTAGCAAACCAGCAGATTTTGGTACTGAGAAGTGAGTTGCTTCTGTAACAAAAACCTAAAAATGTGCAAGTGGCTTTAAAACTGGGTCATGGTTAGAGGCTGGATGAGTTTTGAAAGTACGCTAAAACAAGCCTAGACTGCCTTGAAGAGATTGTTGGTAGAAATATGAATGGTAATGGTGTTTCTGTGTGAGATCTCAGACAGAAATGAGGAATGTGTTATTGAAACTATAGGGAAGGTGATCCCTTGTTATAAAGTGGCAAAGAACTTGTCTGATTGTGTTTTAGTGTTGTGTAGAAAGTAGAAGTTAAAAGTGATTAATGTAGATAATTAGCTGAGGAGATTTCTAAGTAAAGTATTCAAGGTACAGCCTGTTTTCTCCTTACTGCTTAAAGTAAAATGCTAGAGGAGAGAGATAAAGTGAAGGAATTGTTAAGTAAAAGGGACCCAAAATATGAAGATTTGGAAAATTCTCAGCCTATCCATATTGAAAAAAATGGAAAGTGTATTCTGGAGAGGACACCAAGAATGTCTCCATAAAGAGATTACCCGTGGATCTAGGCACCCATCTCAGCAGAAACCAGGAATAAAGATGGGTCTGTAGTAGCAGAAATACATGCAGCTTGGACAAAAAGGACAAACACAAAACAAAATGAAGGAAGACTCTCAGACTTCTAGGAGTCTACAAAATGGAACAGTAGAGCTACTCAGCTGTGAATATACATTATTCTTCAGGAAAATGGAAGAATGATCCCATGGGTGATTCAGGGATTGGCAGGGCCGACCCCCTGCACCACAGGTCCAGGGACAAGACTGACTCTTCTCTGGTTTCAAAAGACCAGGCTGCTACTTCCCATTGCCTCGGGGGCAAGGCTGATGTTCACAGCTGTGGGGCAGTCCACTGCCCAAAGTAGAGCCCCAGGGGGCCTGAAACAGCATTGAGCCAAAGAGGATTATACCCTAGCATTAAAATCTAATGGAATTTACCTTGACATGTTATAGACTTGCTTGGGACCTATCACCTTTCTTTTTCTTTCTTTTTTCTTTTCTTTTCTCCCCTCCCTCCCTCCCTCCCTCCCTTCCTCCCTCCCTTCCTTCCTTCCTTCCTTCCTTCCTTCCTTCCTTCCTTCCTTCCTTCCTTCCTTCCTTCCCTCCTTCCTCCGTTCCTTTTGGAATGAGCATGTCTATTCTATGCCTGTCCCATTGTTTTCCACCATTATATTTTGGAGGCATACGAATTATGTGGTTTCACAGGTTGTCAGCTGGAGAGAAATTTTGCCTCAGGCTGAATCATACCTCAAGTCTCACCCATACATGATTTAGAAGATATTTAGATGAAACTTTGGAACTAGAATTGAGGCTGGAATGGGTTAAGAATTGGGAGCTGTTGTGATGGGAGTGAATGTATTTTGCATGTGAGGAGGACATGAATTTTGGGGGTCTAGGGGGTGGAATTTTACAGACTGAATTGTGTTCCCTCAAAATTCATATGTGGAAGACCTAAGACCTAAACCCTAGAACTTTAGAATATGACTGTATTTGGAGATAGAGCTTTTCAAGAAGTAATTAGGGCTAAATGTCATATAAGTGAGGCCCTAATTTAAAAGACTGGTTTCCTTATAAGAAGAAGAAGAGACACATAGAATGTGAGCACACAGAGCAAACAACATGTGAGGATGCAGGAAGAAAGCAGCTGTCTGCAAGCCAAGGAGAAAGGCCTCAGGAGAAACTAATTCTTCAAGCACCTTAATCTTGTACTTCCAGCATCTAAAACTATGGGAAAATACAGTTCTATTCTTTAAACGATCCAGTCTGTGGTATTGTGTTATGGCAGCCATAGCAAACTGATATATGCAGGTAGCAGTGTTTGTGTAACACAGTTCTGCCCAATACAACATAAGTACATATATGGAAGTTTCTGGCAAAGCCTTTGCTTTCCTGATCCAGGCACTAAGCCTTCTTGTGTCTTTGTCTTTCCCTGCTTATAATGCACACTGATACTTGAAAATGCAGCAGTCATCTTGGAACCATGAGGGGGGAGCATATGGAGGAATGCCTATATGGTAAGCATAGCTGATAGGAAAAGTGAGAGGAACCTGCTGGCATCACTGAATTGCTGGACCAGGGTTGGATGTTTACTACTTAGGCTTATTTAAGTCACTGTGGTATGGTATTCTATTATTTACAGAGAACACAATCCTAACCAATACAAATATATAAGTGGTGTAAATTTTTTATGTGAAATAAATTAAGCATACATTCATCAGTTTCTCATGAGAGTTTTAGGCAAATTTTAGTAGCACTTGAAATAGATATTTAAAGAGTGAATCTCTTGTTCTTTTATATTTCACAACCAGTATCTTTCCAAATACTTTATATCTTCCATGGATTCCTACCCTTTTGCCTGAGTGTCCACAGCAAACAATTCACAACTAATCCCTATGAGTCTTAGGGCTTTGAGGAATTTTTTAAATTAATTTTTAAATTTTGATAAATGCTGGAGAGGGTGTGGAGAAAAGGGAACACTCTTGCACTGCTGGTGGGAATGTGAATTGGTTCAGCCACTATGGAGAACAGTATGGAGGTTCCTTAAAAAACTACAAATAGAACTACCATATGACCCAGCAATCCCACTACTAGGTATATACCCTGAGGAAACCAGAATTCAGAAAGAGTCATGTACCAAAATGTTCATTGCAGCTCTATTTACAATAGCCCGGAGATGGAAACAACCTAAGTGCCCGCCGTCGGATGAATGGATAAAGAAGATGTGGCACATATATACAATGGAATATTACTCAGCCATAAAAAGAAACGAAATTGAGCTATTTGTAATGAGGTGGATAGACCTAGAGTCTGTTATACGGAGTGAAGTAAGTCAGAAAGAGAAGGACAAATACCGTATGCTAACACATATATATGGAATTTAAGAAAAAAAAAATGTTATGAAGAACCTAGGGGTAAAACAGGAATAAAGACAGAGACCTACTGGAGAACAGACTTGAGGATATGGGGAGGGGGAAGGGTGAGGTGTGTTAGGGCGAGAGAGAGACATGGACATATATATACTAACAAACGTAAGGTAGATAGCCAGTGGGAAGCAGCCGCATGGCACAGGGAAACCGGCTCGGTTTTTTGTGGCTGTCTGGAGGGGTGGGATAGGGAGGGTGGGAGGGAGGGAGACAAAGAGGGAAGAGATATGGGAACATATATATATGTATAACTGACTCACTCTGTTATAAAGCAGAAACTAACACACCATTGTCAAGCAATTATACCCCAATAAAGATGTTAAAAAAAAAAAAAAAAAAATTTTAAATTTTGAGATAATACAAATTCACACATGTGAATGAATGTAAGAAATCATGCAGAGAGATCCCTTTCCTCCAGTGGTAACATTTTGTAAAATTATAGTACAATATAACAACTAGGATGCTGACATTGTTGTGGTCAAGATATAGAACCATTCTAATACCACAAAGTTCCTTACAGTCATACCAACTTCCCTCCCAAACAACTCATCCTGGCCTTAACCTTTGGTGAAATGATTCTCCATTTGCATAACTTTGTCATTTCAAGAATGTTTATAAAGAAGTCATACAGTATGTAACCTTTAGGACTGCCGTTTTTCACTCACCCTAGTTCTGTGGATTTTCACCTAGGTTATTATATTCATCAATACTTGGTTGCTTTTACTTGCTGACTATTATTCCATAATATGTACCATGGTACCAACAATCTAACTTTATACCTTAATAAACTAGAAAAAGAGTGAACAACTCAAAGCTAGCAAAAGAAGGAAAATAATATTAGAGCAGAGATAAATAAAATAAGGAATAGAAAAACAATAAGAAAAAATTTTAAGGTAGATCTTTGTAAAGATCAACAAAACTGACAAAATGCTACTAGCTATATTGACAATGATAAAGAGAAGACAGATTACTAAAATCAAAAATGGGGCTTCTCTGGTGGCACAAGTTGTTGAGAGTCTGCCTGCCCATGCAGGGGATACAGGTTCGTGCCCCGGTCCAGGAGGATCCCACATGCCGCAGAGCGGCTGGGCCCGTGAGCCATGGCCACTGAGCATGCCCGTCCAGAGCCTGTGCTGTGCAATGGGAGAGGCCACAACAGTGAGAGGCCCACATACCGCAAAAATAAAAAATAAAAAATAAAAAATTACAGGTGGTTTTGGGCTTCCTTGGTGGCGCAGTGGTTGAGAGTCCACCTGCCGATGCAGGGGACGCGGGTTCGTGACCCGGTCCGGGAAGATCCCACATGCTGCAGAGCGGCTGGGCCCGTGAGCCATGGTCACTGAGCCTGCGCGTCCGGAGCCCGTGCTCCTCAACGGGAGAGGCCGCAGCAGTGAGAGGCCCACGTACAGGAAAAAAAAAAAAAAATACATTGGAGACATTACTACTGATTTTACAGAAATGAATTATAGTAGTGTACCATGAACAATTGTATGTTATCAAATTGCATAACTTACAGGAAATGGACAAATTTCTAGAAAAACAAAACCTCCCATAATGTATCATGAAGACATAGAAGATCTGAATAGACTTATAAACTAGTAAAGAGATTGCATCAGTAATCAAAAGCCTCCTAACAAAGAGAAGCCCTAGACCAGTTAATTTCATTGGTGAATTCTACCTGACATTTAGGGAAGAATTATCAATAACCTTTCTCAAACTCTTGCAAAAAATTGAGGAAGAAGGCACTCTTCCTAACTCATTCTGTGAGGTCAGCATTACCCTGATACCAAAACCACGCAAAGACACTACAAGAAAAACTACAGACCAAAGCCACTTATGAATATGGAGGCAAAAATGCTCAACAAAATATTAACAAACAAAATTGAGCAGCATATTCTAAGGACCATATACCAGGACCAAGTGGGAATTATTCTTGGAATGCTAGAATGGTTCAAAATCTGAAAATCAATGTAGTACACCACATAAACAGAAATGACAGAAGAAAATCCACATGATCATCTCAATTGATGCAAAAAAAAGCTTTGACAGTATTCAACACCTTTTCATGAGAAAATAACAAACAAGAAATAAAAGGAATACTTCAACATAATAAAGGCTATGTATGAAAAACCCACAGCTAATATCATGCTCAATGGTGAAACACTGAAAGCTTTTCCTCTAAGATGAGGAGCAAGACAACAATGCCCATTTTTGCAACTTCTTTTCAACATAGTATTGGTAGTTTTAGCCAGAACAATTCAGCAAGAAAAAGAAATAAAAGGCATCCAAATTGGAAAGGAGAAGTAAAATTTTCTCTATTTCTAGATGATATGATGTAGAAAACCCTAAAGATCACACACACACACACACACACACACACACACACACACAAACTGCTGGACTAATAAATGAATTCAGTGAAATTGCAGTATAAAAAATCAACGCGAAAAAATCAATTAAATTTCTATACACCAACAGTGAACAATCTGAAGGGGATATTTTAAAAACTAGTCAATTTAAAAAAGCATCAAAAAGAATAATATTTAGGAATAAACTTAATAAAGGATGTCAATGATTTGTACACTGAAAACTACAAAATATTGCTGAAAGAAACTAAAGAAGGCATAACTATGTGGAAAGACATCTGATGTTCATAGGTTGAAAGACTTAATATTGCTAAGATGTCAGTACTACCCAAAGCAATATGCGGATTCAGTGCAATCCCTATCAAAATCCCAATGATTTTTTTGCAGAGATAGAAAAACACATCCTGAAATTCATGTGAGATCACAAGGGACCCTGAATAGCCAAAACAATCTTGAAAAAAAGAATAGAATTGGAGGTCTCATACTTCCTGATTTCAAAACTTAACTACAAAGCTACAGTAATCAAAGCATTGTTGTAGTGACATTAGAAAGGACATATAGATCAAAGGAATAGAATACAGAGCCTAGAAATAAACCCTTACACATATGTTCAAATTACTTCTGACGAGGTGCCAAGACCATTCAATGGGGAAATGACTTTTTTTCAATAAATAATGCAGGAAATCTGGATATCCACATGAAAATGGATGAAGTTTGACCCTTACCTTATATCATATAAAAAATTAACTCAAATGGATCAAAGACCTAAATGTAAGAGCTAAAACTATAAATCTCTCAGAAGACAACACAGGGGAAAAACTTCATGATGAATGATTTGGGAATGCTTTCTTGGATGTGACACCAAAAGCATAGGAAACAAGGAAAAAATAGATAAATTTAACTAAAACTTAAAATCTTTTATGCATCAAAAGACTATCAACAGGGAGAACTGTCAACCCTCTGAAACCTGGTGCAGATGCTACTAGACTATCTTTGTGTTTTGAAGTTTCTGACAAATCCAAATTGAAAAGAACACTTTTCATACAGGTAATGTACAACATTGAAAGTTAGACAACTGGTAAGTTAGAGCTGCTTTCCTGGGGAGGAGGTTTGACTTCATTAAAAATGGTGGTTGTCGGGCTTCTCTGGTGGCGCAGTGGTTGAGAGTCAGCCTGCCCATGTAGGGGACACAGGTTCGTGCCCCGGTCCGGGAAGATCCCACATGCCACCACTGGGCCTGTGTGTCCAGAGCGTGTGCTCCGCAACGGGAGAGGCCACAACAGTGAGAGGCCCATGTACTGCAAAAAAAAAAAAAATGGTGGTTGTCATAAAGAGAACATAGGCAAAACATTCTCTGACATAAATCGTACCAATGTTTTCTTAGGTCAGTCTCCCAAGGCAATAGAAATAAAAGCAAAAAGTTTAAATCGGACCTTGTCAAACTTACAAGCTTCTGTACAGCAAAGGAAACCATAAATAAAATGAAAAGCAACCTACAGACTGGGAGAAAATCTTTGCAAGTGATAAGACCTACAAGGGCTTAATTTCCAAAATATACAAACAACTCATACAACTCAACAAGAAAAAAACAAACAACCCAATAGAAAAATGGGCAGAGGATCTAAATAGACATTTCTCCAAAGAGGACATATAGACGGCCAAGTACATGAAAAGATGCTCAACATCCCTAATTATTAGAGAAATAGAAATCAAAACTACAATGAGGTACCACCTCACACCAGTCAGAATGGCCATCATTAAAAAGTCTGCAAATATATGATACAGCAGAAACTAACACAACATTGTAAAGCAATTTTACTCCAATAAAAAATAAATAAATATTAACAAAAGGTCTGCAAATAAAAATGGTCATTATTATGGGTTGAACTGTGTGTCCCCACACCCCCCTTTCATATGTTGAAGTTCTAACCTGTAATGTGACTGTATTTGGAGATAAGGCATTTAATGGAGATAGTTAACAAGGAAATTGTAAGGGTGGAGGTGTGATCCTTGTAAGAAGACGAAGAGACACCAAAGATCTCCCTCTCTCCATGCACTTGCAGAGAAGAGGCCATGTGAAAACATGGTGTGAAGGTGGCATCTACAAGCCAGGAAGAGAGGGCTCACCAGAAGCCAACCCTGACAGCAACTTGATCTTGGACTTCTAGCCTCCAGAATTATAAGAAAATAAACTTTGTTGTTTAAGCCAAAAAAAAAAAAAAGCCTATCAATAGAGTGAAAGGCAACTCATGGAATGGAAGAAAATATTTTCAAATTACATATCGAAAAAGGTATTAACATCTAGAATATATAAAGAACTCCTACAACTCAACAACATAAAAACAAATAAACCAATTAAAATAGGTGAAGGACTTGAATAGACATTTCTCCAAAGAAGATGGCCAATAAGCACATGAAACGATGCTCAACATCACTAGTCGTTAGGGAAATGCAAATCGGCACAATGAGATTTCACTTCACATCCATTAGGATGGCTATTAACAAAACAAAAATAAGTGTTGGCAAGCATGTGGAGAAGTTGGAACTCGTGGGCACTGCTAGTGGGAATGTAAGATGGTACAGCATCTGTGGAAGACAGTATGATGGTTCCTCAAAAAGTTAAGAATAGAATGATCATAGGCTCCAGCAATTTTATTCCAAGGTATGTACTGAAAAGAACTCAAAGCAGGAACTTAAATATTTATACACCCATGTTCATAGCATTATTCTCGAAAGCCAAAAGGTGGAAACAACCCAAATGTCCATCAATGGATGAATGGATAAAGAAAATGTGGTACATACATACAATGAAGCATTATTCCACCATAAAAAGGAATGAATTTCTGATACGTGCTATAAGATGGATGAACCTTAAAACATTATGCTAAGTGAAATAAGCCACACACAAAAGGACAAATATTGTATGATCCTACTTATATGAGGATCTAGAGAAGCAGTTTTATAGAGACAGAAAGTAGAATAGTGGTTACCAGAGGCTTGCAGGGGTGGAACGTGGAGTTTCTATTTAGTGGGTACAGAGGTTCTGTGTGAGATAATAAAAAAGCTCCAGACATGAATAGTGATAATTGCACAACAGTGTGAATGTACTTAATACCAGTGAACTGTACACTTAAAAATGGTTAAAATGGGGGACTTCCCTGGTGGTCCAGTGGTTAAGATTCTACACTCCCAATGCAGGGGGCCCAGGTTCAATCTCTGGTCAGGGAACTAGATCCCGCATGCCGCAACTAAAAGATCCCACACGCCGCAACTAAGACCCAGCACAGCCAAAAAAAAAAAAAAAACACCTCCCACAGAGGTGGATGCTATCTTTTAAAAATCATTAAAGTGGTAAATTTTATGGTATGTGTATTTTATCACAATATAAAGAAATGCAAAGCTATAAACCTAGAAGATACCATTGGAGAAAATCTGAATGATGTTGGGTTTGTCAATGACTTTTTAGATACAATACCAGAAGCATGATTTATGAAAATATAAATTGGTAAGTTGGACTTAATTAAAATTAGAACCTTCTCCTCTATGAAACACACTCTTGAGAGAATGAAACAATAATCCATAGACTGGACAAAATATTTGTAAAACACATATCTAATAAATGACTGGTATCCAAAATATACAGAGAACTCTTTAAAACTCAACAATAAGAGAACAAACATCCCAATTTAAAAATGGACAAAAGATCTAAACAGACACCTCACCAAATAAGATATACAGATAGCTAATAAGATGGATTTGAAAAGATGCTCAACATCATACATCATTAGGCAATTGCAAATTAAAACAATGAGATACCACAACCTATTTGTTTGGCCTAAATCCAGTACCAAATGCTGGTGAGTTGTGGAGTAAAAGGAACTCTCATTCGTTGCTGGTGGAAATGCGAAATGGTACAGCCACTTTGGAAAACAGTTTAGCAGTTTTTTCAAAACTAAACATATTCGGGCTTCCCTGGTGGCGCAGTGGTTGTGAGTCTGCCTGCCGATGCAGGGGACGCGGGTTCGTGCCCCGGTCTGGCCCGGGAGGATCCCACATGCCGCCGAGCGGCTGGGCCCTTGAGCCATGGCCGCTGAACCGGCGTGTCCGGAGCCTGTGCTCCGCAACGGGAAAGGCCACAACAGTGAGAGGCCCGCGTACCAAAAAAAAAAAAAACTAAACATATTCTTACCATATGACCTAGCAATTATGTTCCTTGGTATTTACCCAAATGAGTTGAAAACTTATGTCCTGCACAAAAAAACCTGCACACGAAAGTTTATAGCAGATTTATTTATAACTGCCAAAACTTGGATGCAACCAAGTTGTTCTTTAATAGGTGAATGGATAAACAAGCTTGTGGTATATCCATATAATGGAGTGTTATTCAGTGCTATCAAGAAATGAACTATCAAGCCTTGAAAAGACGTGGAGGAGTGTTAAACTCATATTACTAAGTGAAATAAGACAATCTGAAAAGGCTATATACTGAGTGATAACTATATGAGTTTCTGGAAAGGCAAAACTGTGGAGACGAAAAAGATTGGTGGTTGCCAGGGTCTGGGGGGACAGAGGGAGTACAGGGGATTTTTAGGGCAATGAAACTGTTCTGTATGATACTATAAGGATGGATACATGTCATTAAAACTTGTCAAAATCTGTAGAATGTACAACACCAAGTTTGAACCACAATGTAGACTATGGGCTTTGGCTGATAATGATATGTCAGTGTGGTTCATCAATCCTAACAGATATACCACATGAAACAAATGTAAAAATGTTGGGGGGAAGCTGGGGAGATGAACCTTCTGTACTTACCCCTCAAATTTTCTGTGAACTTAAAAACTGATCTAAAAACACAGAACGTACAACAAAGAATGAACCCTAATATAAACCACAGATCTTAGTTAGTAATAATATATCAATATTGGTTCATCAGTTGATGCAATTTTACCACACTAATACAAGATGTTAATATTGGGGAAACTGTACTTGTGAATGAGAGGGCAAATTGGAACTCTATACTTTTCACTATATTTTTCTGTAAACTAAAACTGCTTTAAAAAATAATGTCTATTAAAGAGACCCCTCATAAACTGTTGGTGGGAATGTAAATTGGTACAGCCACTGTGGAAAACAGTGTGGAAGTTTCTCAAAAAATTAGAAATAGAACTACCATATTACCCAGCAATTCCACTCCTGGGTATGTATCTGAAGAAAACAAAAACACTAATTCAAAAAGCTACATGCACTCCAATGTTCATAGCAGCGTTATTTACAATTGGAAGCAACCTAAGTGTCCATTAACAGATGAATAGATAAATAAGATGTTGTATACATACATATACACACAAACACACATACTACAGGAATACTTCTCAGCCATAAAAAAGAATGAAATTTTGCCATTTGCAGCAACATGGATGGACTTGGAGGGTATTATGCTAAGTGAAAAGTCAGAGAAAGACAAATACTGTATGATATCACTCCTATGTAGAATCTAAAAAATACAGCAAACCAGTGAATGTAACATAAAAGAAGCAGACTCACAGATATAGAGAAGAAACTAGTGGTTACCAGAGGGGAGAGGGAAATGGGGAGGTGCACTGTAGGGGTAGGGGAGTAAGAGGTACAAACTATTATGCATAAGATAAGCTATATAGAAATATTGTACAACACAGGGAATATAATCAATATTTTATAAAACTATAAGTGGAGCATAACCTTTAAAAATTGTGAATCACTGTATTGTACACCTGTAACATAATGTACAGCAACTATAGTTCAATTAAAAAATAATGTCTGTTAACTCAGAAATTAAAATGTTTTCAGTCAAAACAAAAGAAAGCTTTTTAAAGAGAAATATTAAATGTGCCCATGCATGTAGCTGGTAAGTGCTAGAGCATTCCTACCCATGTCCACTGAATTCCAAAGACTTCTTTCTTTTTCTCATATCATTTGGATCCAACTCCAGTTGGAGTTCATCTTAATGGTGAAAGTTAATAAATAAAGATTAATGTATTTGAAACAGACATTGTAGGTATAAGAACAGCAAGTATGAGCAAAGCTGTAGGTTGACTGATCCAATCTCCTTTCTAGACCCTTCTCCCTTGCCTACCTCAACTCTCTAGTCTCTAAGTGGTAGAAATGATTTCCCAATGTCTCTTGCTGGTAGTAGTATCCATGTGACACAGTTCTGGCTAATGTGAAATAAGCACACATGTGGAGGTTTCTGGCAAAGGCTTTGCTTTTCTGATCCAGGCACTAAGCCTTCTTATGTCCTAAAATGTACACAGATCTAGATGTGCAGCAGCCATCTTGGGCTCATGAGGAGAAAGAAGTGCATAAGGAGGAAGGCCTATATGTTAAGCAGAACTGACTGGAAAGGTGGTAGGAGCCTGCTGGCATCATTCAGTGTTGGATGTTCACTCCACAGTCTTCTTTGAAGCCACTGTTGTAGGGCTTTCTGTTATTTACAGGGAACACAATCCTCACTGATACATATATATATAAAGTGTTTTGTTTTGGCTGCATTGAGTCTTCGCTGCTACACACGGGCTTCTCATTGTGGTGGCTTCTCTTGTTGCGGAGCACAGGCTCTAGATGCATGGGCTTCAGTAATTGCAGTACGTGGGCTCAGTAGTTGTGGCTTGCGGGCTCTGGACGCAGGCTCAGTAATTGTGGCGCATGGGCTTAGCTACTCCGCAGCATGTGGGATCTTCCCAGACCAGGGCTCGAACCCGTGTCCCCTGCATTGGCAGGTGGATTCTTAACCACTGTGCCACCGGGGAAGCCCCCTGAGTAAATTTTTTATATGAGAAATAAATTAAGCATACAATTATCAGTTTCTCATGAGAGTTTTAGGAGGACTTTAGCAGCCCAAGAATTAGATATCTTAAAGATGTTAACTGATTATCAGTAGTATTTATAGTAGATGGTTAACCACAGACTGTCTTTGTAGCACTTAAAAAGTGATATCATCAGAGGTAGTGAATACAGATTCTTGGGCTAGGAGCCCTGTCTTCAGGGCTTTTGTGGAGAAGCAGATGAGGGACATGGGCCAGGGTAGGGTCTGGGGAGATGCCTCTTGTGTCTGGGGATGCCTCTTTGTCCTTTCTGGGCTGTAAGGTTCCTGGTCACTGCCCTTGTTCTCCTGTGTTGGGTTTTCCATTTCAGACAGCACTCTTCCAGGCTTTGTCCAAGGTGGCTTATGGCCTCTGAGGTTCCACAGCCTTTTATGAAGTTTTACAAGGTGGCCTTAGTTGGAGGCCTGATTATGATTAATCATGTATGGGAATTTGAAATATGGGAGTTGCTGTTTTAATCCTTTTAAATTCTATTTACAGACATATGATGGAGATTAATTGCTATTTAAGTGCACTTTTTTCTATAAATGCTGCCTAAAAATTTAAGTGTATGTAAATCAAAGGAACTGGCTAAACACTAAGATAATAACTGTTAATTTACTATACTAACAAGTTTTCATATCATTTCACAGTTATTTTGTTACAGAAATGGTTTGTAAATTCTAAAATAGCAAACAAAGTATGTTCCCTTGCTAATACAGTTTTTCTATAATATATGACACTAAATTGTTTCTTCTCTTTTATATGTATTATATATTCATTTTTCTCCTTAAAAAATTATAATTTACTTTTTAGTGTTTTAGACAGTAGAATTAAGGTAAGAACCCTAGTTTGAAAAATACTTGAGTTTATATGGCCTCAACTAAATTAAATTGATTTAGGGTCCAATGTGATTTTTTTGCAATTAATAGTTCAGTAAGACACAAAAAATATTTCAAAATCTACTAGAAAAGTTCAAATCTTGTGACTGCATATTCGAACTAAGAGTTAATGTCAATAAAAAAGTTTTGGTTCATTTTATGTACCTGGTGTTAGGTATTGTGTAAGTTATTTTTAAATTTTTGTTTATTTTTTTGCTATTAAAATAATTCATTTGATATTAAGTTGTGAAAGAACATTTGGGCATTATGTTTGGAGGGAAAATGGTGACAGATTATAATTTATCAGATACAAATTTCAAAAATAGACTTGTCCATTCTCACTTATGCAAGACATAGCATTTTACTAAGCTATCTAGTTCTAAAATTTTCTTTGAGTTATTTTGTGTGGCTAAAGTGATAAAGATTTTATTGTCATTTTAAGTTAGTAGCATTAAAAAAGCAATAACATAATTATATCATTAATTAAACACAAAAATATCTTCTCACATAAAAAGTATTATTATCAGAAACTACAATAATGCAAGAGACCTTTTCTTACACATCAACTGAAAAACCTAAACACTAAAAATAATTTCTCATATTCTAGTAATCAGTGGGGCGACAGAGGCATCAGTGAATGTGTCAGTGAGAGTACATGTGAACATTAGATGAAATACACAGCTTCATCTCAGCATAATCTAGCAATATCTTTTCTGATACAACCTATCTGACAACATTTCTCACTCAGTGTCATACGGAACAGTCTCTTTTTTCGGGAATGTTTATCTAAGCCTAAGTTTTTTAATTCTGAAAGACTTTTGTCTTCTGCTTCATTTTGTCTATTAAGAATAATTTTCTTAAATTCTTCAAAGTTAAAATTTGAATCCTTTAATGCAGATTGTTGTAGCTCTCTCAGTGATGGCTGCCTCTCAGACAGTGTTGCCTTCAGCTCCTGTGGCAAATTAGGAACGAATTCCAACAGCATCTTTAAGGTTTCTGCATCTTTGGTGATGGAGGGTGGCATGATTTCTAATTTAAAAAAGAGGGAAGAGAAAAAATATTCATGTTAAAGTACATCAGAAAAACTATAAAATTTTGCATAGACACAAAGGAAAGCATTGCCTCAATAGAATTCAACAATAAAACAGAATCAGCAAGTGTCCTGATATCTAAAAAGCTTAGTTTATTATAGTTGGGCAGGTTAAACAACATTACCAAAGTTCTGCTTTACTCCACTCGTACCCTTGTCATCTCTCCTCATGTCCGTTTAATGCTTTCACCATAGCACTTTTTTATCTCTGACACTTCTGAAGTCATCTTGATCCTCAAAAACACTCAGTTTGACCACAGATGAATTTTTATTACCTGAGTAATTTATTTCCACGACTAAGCAACTTCTGAGTTATGATAGTAATCCTTGAAAAGTATATTAATTATTTTAAACTATCAACTGTTCCATGGTGGCAAGTTACTGCTTCAGGATAAAGTTAAAAAGCAGAATCTCCAACTGCTCTGATCTAGCAGGCAGGAGATACCAGTCTCTGATGCTCCTCATACATGTATTTAATAATTTCTCTTCCCTAGAGTATTTACTGCAAATCAGTAATGTTTTACTTTATGGAGAAATGGGTTAAAAGAACACTAACCAACAAATTACTGACTATAAGAGATTTTTAATCTGTTGTGGTGTGTGTCTACTGACTACTGTGTATGGTTTTTGTTCCAATGTTGTAGATCATAAACTATGCAAGTTCTGTGTGTTCCCTAGGAAGGGAGCCTGGTCTTAAGTAGCATCCCAGGATTGGGTATACATGAAGGTTGAGACTTGGGCTGGCAACTTTCACGGACATCTTCCTTCTTTACACCCATTCAGTTCAGTTGAACATCCATTGATAGTTTCCATGTCTCTGGCTCTGCCACATTAGAGATATAAATAAAAAGAAAACATCTTTCCTGCCCTCAAAAAACTTCCAGGTAAATTCTATCCTAACCTTACCTATCCCCATTACACAATTTTGAGAGTTACAGCACCAAAAAAAAGTTGAAACACAGATGAAGTTTAAATTATAGTGTAAACCTGGATCACTACTTGTTTTTCATGGACAGCAAAACTGTCCATTTCAGCTTATAATAAGACATTCCTCCTGAAATAGTGGAAACAATGAGGTCAAGAGATATAAATCTAAGCATGGAAAGTGGATTCCTGGGCAACCACTGATGCTTACGGATCAGAGAAAACCATGACCCCTCACCCAGGCAGGAATGGTCTCAGCTTGTTCACTTCCTAGGAGTTCTGTAGCAAGGATCTCAGCCAACAACAAACTTCAACAATTGGAGTTTTCAGTGGAAAGAAAACAATATTCTAACATTTTATTTTTCCTCCCAATGTTTTCTCTCATTCAAGTTCCAAACTGGCAATGACAGATGAGAATTTATACCATTTTTTGGTAGTCAGAAATGTTCACATTTTCCCTCAGTAAGACATCCTAAGTTCAATTCAATCTCTTCATAAAAACTCTCCTTGCTCTAACTTAAACCTTCTCTAATTGGAGCTTTATTGAATACAAAGAAAAGCTGATTGTAACTTTCCATATACTTAAAGCCAGTTAATGAATCAGGCAAAACATTTGTAGTTTCTATTACATTTATTCATAGGTTGTTGTTTTTGGCACTTTTTTTTTTCAATTTAAAAACTTGTTATTTTGAAATACTTTTAAAGTTACAGAAAATTCACAAAAATGTGACAGAGTTCCCATATATCTTTTTTTTTTTATTTTGGTAAGAACATTTAACATGAGATCTACCCTTTTAACAGAATTTTAAGTGCCCAATACACCATGATTATCTATAGGTACAGTGTTATAAATCAGATTTCTAGAACCAATTCATCTTGCATAATTGAAGTTTTATACATGATTATTAGCAGCTCCCCATTTTTCCCTCCTCCCAATCCTGGTGACCACCATTTATTCTTTGCTTCTATGAGTTTGATTATTTTAGATACTTATAATAGTGGAATCAAGCAGTATTTGTCCTTCTGAGACAGGCATTTTTCACTTAGCATAATGTCCTCCAGCTTCATCCATGTTGTTGCATATTTTAGGATTTCCTTTTTTAAGGCCAAATAATACTCCATTGTATGTATATACCACCTTTTCTTTATTCATTCGTCTGTGGATGGACATTTAAGTTGTTTCCACATCTTGGCTATTGTGAGTATTGCTGCAGTGATTATGGGAGTGGTAATGTCTCTTCAAGATACTGATTTCAGTTCTTTTGAATAAATATCAGAAGTGGGATTGCTGATCATATGGTAGTTCTTTTTTTTTTTTTTTTTTTTTTTTGAGGAACCTCCACACTCTTTTCCATAGTGAATGCACAAATTTGCTTTCCCACCAACAGTATACTATACATGGGTTTCAATTTCTCCACATTCTTAACCACACTTTTCTTTTGTTTTTTGATAATAGCCATCCTGACAGGTGTGAAGTGATAGCTCATTGTGGTTTTGATTTCAATTTCCCTGATGATTAGTGATATACAGCATTGCTTTTTATACCTGTTGGCCATTTGTATGTCTTCTTTGGAGAAATGTCTATTCAAGTCTTTAGCCCATTTTAAAACCACGTTATTAGTTTTTTTGCTATTGAGTTGTAGGAGTTCTTTGTATATTTTGGAAATTAACCCCTTATCAGGTACATGGCTTGCAAATATTTTCTCCTATTTCATAAATTGCCCCTTCGTTATTGAGTATGTCCTTTGCTGTGCAGAAGTTTTGTCTATTGATGTAGCCTCACTTGTCTAATTTTGCTTTTGTTGCCTGCATTGTACTCTTTATTAAAATTATTTTTTAAATTTATTTTGAAACATTTTGCAATTCACAACAACTTTAGGTTCTGGAGTCTAAAAGATAATATCCTAATCAACCTGAATTCATACAAATGCCTCCTAATCAGTATATTTTGGACTAAACTCTTAGTAACATAGACTTCTTCTAATTAAAAATATCTATCTTGTTTTTAAAACGGTACAGTGAGTATTATTTCTGCACGCATTGTGGGAAAATAATTTAATAATGTAAAAACATAGAAACTATCGAACAATAGAGGTTTTAAACCTCATGAATCACAAGATTATTGACATGTACTTCCAAAGTGATTCTTAATTAGTAATTTAAACACTTCCCTTGATCCTCACTTGCAGGCAATAGTTTGTTAAATTATTTCCAGTCAAATTATGTACTGAGCAGTGACAAAGACAGTTCTTTAAAAATATTTTAAAATCACTATCCTTTTCTACAGAAATAGAAATTTGGCCAAATGTCTAGATAGGTATAAATGTAGTCAGAAAACCATTTTTAAGCAACAATCTGGAGACAACCTAAATGTCTACTAAGAATGGTTAAATATATATGGTAGATTTATGATGTGGAATACCAGAAAGAAATTTTAAATTATCTTTTTGGAGTCTAACAATGTGAGAAGATGCTCACAATATAATGTTAAATGAAAATGCAGGAGATACACATACCTATTGCCAAATATTAATATTGCTTTCCATTTCCTCATTTAATATAGATATTTTCATTTTCTCATTAAATTCACAGATTTTTTTCAGTCTTTAATATCTAATGGTGCTTTTCATTATTGTATTTATGTATATTTTTCAGTCTTTAATATGAGCATATTATTTATTCAGAAAAAGTGAAACAATGAAGCAAATGCAATCTGGTCTTGCCTACTTTGAATCAGTGAATTCCTAAACTCTGTGGTACTCTTCTATTAATATTATACAAGAAGTATGTAAAAACTTGCATTAAATAAATCAGTCTCTGACCAACAATGTAGAAAAGTTAGGTAAAAAACTTTATAATCATATTTTAAGTCCCATAAAAGGACAGTAAGTGTACTTAGTGTGCACAATGATTTTACATGAGGGTCACTTATATACAGGATATGCATATAGCCTATAAATATAGTTGTGATTTATCATAAATTGCATGTGTTATGAAATATAAAACAATTATTCATAATTGAGCTTGCCCTCTCTGATTTTAACATGACCCATTACAGTGATTAGACTAGGCTATACCTCAGTGAAAGTTTCCATTGTTACATAAACTTAGCTTCCAATTTATCTTTATAAATGCTTTATAACTTAACAGTGTTTTTGTAAAAAAAAATCCAGATTTAACTCTGAGATCTTGCCTTTTTAAAGAAAATCCATTGCAGCTTCTAAATGCTTGAAGCATCAATCACGTTTTCTGCTTTGTTTGGCTGAAGGGCAAACTTCCCTTGACTCTTGTTCCCCTTCAGTTTCTCTTGTAGACCATCAGGCCCTTTTCTTTCTCTTTAATCCCTTCTCTCACACATGAACTTCAAGACTCAGTTCAAAGAAGTGGGAGGCTAGGTTCTCCCCTTTGGTGAAGTTAACAAATAAAAATAAAAGAGTAAGTTTTCGATGGCATGGGCTACAGCCGAGATTGCTTTTTTTTTTTTTTTTTTAAACAAAGGAGGGTCGTTAAATTTAAGGCCCCCTTTTATGTTTACACTTCAGGACCCTATCATAGGTCTCTGTCCTATGCCCTTTCGTGCGCAAATACGCGTGATAACTAGCTCACACCTTACTGTTTGCCCCCTGTCATCTCAAGTTAAAATGCCCTGTCCAGTTGCCCCATCCATCAGCAAGCCTTCAGTCCTGCCCTCGGACTGATCCTCTGGCCTGAGTACGGATCCTCCGCGCTGAGTACGGATCCTCCGGGCTGAGTACGCCCCGCCTACTGTGGGTCTTTGAGCACTTACCTCCCACTGTAGCTTCCTCCTTCTCCCTCCCTACCCCGCAACCCGGACTGCCAGGAGGTGAAGGCATCAAGTGCCTCTCAGGTAAGGCCACTTGCTGTTCCCGCTGCTTTCTCTCCCTGTGGTGAAATCCCGGGTGAAATCCTGACTAGAAAGCAAGTTACGAGGCAAAATCCCAAACTTTTAGGCACCGGCAGCTTCAGAGTCATGTGGGCAGCCCTTACCATTGCTCGGCAGCCGGACAGCAACCAATGGGAAGTGCAGAGCGGCTGGTCGGGGGCGGGGGGTTGGGTGCTCTCACCTGCGGGCGGTCCGGATCCCAGCCAAGGCTCCTCCAGGCTCAGAGCCGTTCTTCCCCAGGAGACCGAGCCACAGATCTCGACCCAGAGGCGGACTAATTCTCGGCCGCATGCCTTAATAAGGTCGTTCGTCCTCTGGCCTGAAATCTCTCTGGGAAGTTGACTCAGTAGCAGCCAGACCCCTAGCAGGTGGGACAAGAACTGGCGCGGCATCCTGGACCTGATCTCGTCTGCTCTGAGCGTTTTAGCCTTTCTCGAGATACTACACCTGCTGTAGCCTACCGGCCTCCGTCAGTGTGCCAATCCTGGCCTTTAGGTTGCTTTCCCTGCCTGGCTCCACCAAGCTTTTATAGCCCTCTGGCTACCACTTAGACCTTGAGTCAAGGGTCCAAGCTCCACCCCTTTCCCCACCCACCTATTTGAAATACCCCCTTCCCCCACCAGCTCTGGTTTACCCTTACCAACTTTTCTCCATTTGCCCATCCTTCTGTTCGTGGCCCTTTTACAGTTGTTTGGGTTTTTTTTTTTTTTCCTCTCTTTTTTCTTTCCCTCAAACCATTTTGTATACTTGGGTAGAGTTAGTCAATATTTGAAGTCTTTATTATAAAGCTAGGCATGGCCACTGTGCTAAATTATATCAAAAATAAAATTGAAATCACCCATATTCTCACAATCCAGCGTGAGCCTTCAAATCTAAATGAGATTATAGTTAGATTAATTAATATTGTGTCTGGTATATCAGTAAATAAAAATATAATGAATGAATGGATATATCATTGACAAGAGAGGGAGAACTGATGACTTTTTATCTAAATCCTGGTGAAAACATTAAAATCCTCAATGCATCGCTTTAGGCTTGCACAGTGTCCTAAGTTTACAATGCACTTTCTCCACTGACTTTCCTTGGACTCCTCTGGAACATAGCTTGATTGTAACCAGTTACTTGAGTATTTTACTTTGAGATTGTATTCTGTGTTTCGAGAGAGACCAAAAAAGAAAAGAAAAAAAGCAATGGAATCCCACAGTTCCAGAAAGAATATTTTGGTATATAATGCAGATTACAGCACAAAAATTATATGATTATTTTATTTTTGCTGTACTCTATGTTTGCTGTATTTGGTGAGGTAATTTTTAACATCTTCTAATTTAACTTTTAAAGAATTCAATGTAATTTGAGCTGATATGTTCATTAAGGTTTTCTAGATGGACAGTAAACTTGTAAGTTCAAATAGGTTCATTTTTCAATAATTTATTTGCTTGTTTTCATAATGTACTCAGATTACCTCAGCTCCACCAGGTAAATCAGAGACCTGGAAGAAGTTAGGGTAGCTCTGAATTTGAGTAAAAAGTCAACAATCACTTAGTTACAAATATATCTATGGAATAGAATAGTTCTAATTTGTAGATTGCTGCTAATTTTAACAGGGTGCACTCAACACTGGTCATATGCTATGCATTGCATAATTGCTCAAAAAAATCTGACCAAAGCTGTGGGATGATCACGATAGTGCTTTTAGATGGGTTTCTGCTAAGACAAGCAATTTGGGACAGGCTTCTCAAAACTGAGGTTTGACGGTATTTTTGTGGGTTCACAGTTATTGCAAAAAATAATCCATTTACAGGGCTGTCCTCCAAAGTAACTGCTCATTTAAAATATAAATTTCCAGGGGAGTGTAATTTTTTACCTTATTTAGGTAATCTTATAGAGTCCTCACAACTGTCCAGTGAAGTGGCCATTTTCTCATTTTACAGAGAGAGGAAGCAAGCTGAGAGTAGTCAAGTTAACTTTTGCAACCTTGTCTAGCACATGTGCCAGATGTGGGCTTGCCCTACTGTTAAGGGTAACAGGCAAATTCAGGATTCATAGCCTTTATAGACACAACTAAACGGTATTTCATATTCTTAAAACGCAACAACAAAACCCAAAGAAACCTCTTTAAAGAGAAAAACCAAATGTGTGCCATGCACACACCTGGAAAGTGCTGGAGCTGGGATTCCTACCCATGTCTACTGGATTCCAAAGCCCCCTTTCTTTGATTCCACTGTATCCCTTGGATCTAGCTCCAGTTAGGATTAAGCTGCATGGTGAAAGTTAATGGATAAACAGTAATGTCTTTAAAACAGCTGTTGGAGGTACAAAGCAGTAAGCAAACCTATAGTAACAGTAAGTGAAATTGCCTCAATCTCCTTTTTAGACCCTTCACCCTTAACTACCTCAAGTCTCTCTACCAAGCTCAAGCTGTAAGTGGTAGAAATGATTTTCTAATGTCTCCTGCAGGTAACAGTGTCCATGTGACATAGTTCTGGCCAGTAGGACATAAGCACACGGGTGGATGTTTCTGGCAAAGCCTTTGCTTTTCTGATTCAGGCACTAAGTCTTCTTCTTTCCCCTTCTTTTCCTATCTGAAACACGTACACTGAACAGCTGTCTTGGAACCAAGAGGTGGAGAAAATAGGAGGTAGCAACAGGAAAAGTGTGAGGAGCCTGCTGGCATCATTCAGATGCTAAACAGGGTTGGATGTTTACCCCACAGACTTCTTTGAAGCTACTCTTTTAGCATTTTCTGTTATTTACATTTCTAATTGATACATATATATAAGTGGAGGAAATATTTTATACAAGAAATAAATTAAGTTTACATTCATCAGTTTCTCATGAAAGTTTTAGGTATGCTTTAGTAGCGATTGAATTAGATATTTTAAAGATTGCAGTAATTATTTAAGTGCTTATGCTAGATGGTTTACCACAGATTATTTTTGTACCACTTAAAAACCCGTCATATAATAAGAAGCAGTGAATGCAGATTCTGGGACCAGGAACACTGCCTCTAGGGATTTTGTGGAGGAGGGGATGAGGGACATAGATCTGGGCAGGGTTTGGGGAGCTGGTTTTTGTCTCTGGGGCTGCATCTTTGTCCTGCCCAGGGTATAAGTTTCCTGGGCACTGCCACTGTTCTTCTGGGTTAGAATCTCCATTTCTAATAAACTTTGTCCTGGGTGGCAGACACCCTCTGAGGTTCTATAGTCCTTTATTGAATTCCCTTGCTCGTGGCCTTCTATCTGCATTACCTTCCAGCCTCCACTATATCCAGTTGCTGTTGGCCAGTGGTTCTCAGAGAAACTCACTTTTTAAAAGATGTGAGACTCTGCTCTTTTACCACTAATATCTTTCTACAAGCTTTATGTCTTATAATAAATTTTCATTGTTTTCTCTGATCTGTCAATACCAGATAACCCCACTCAATCCCCATGATAATCAGGACTGCATTGGATCTATTTTTGCTTGTATATTTCTTCTGTCATTTAACTTGTATTTGGGGAAGGAGGAGAGGTAAACCTTTGTAATTTTTCGAGCATCCTGGTCAGAAGTCACTGCTGACTCTATATCTCATAGAGATAAGATGTTTTGTGCTTTCACTTCACATTATCATGCTGCTTTATCAAGAAGACTGAAACAAAAAGTAAAGGGAAATTGAGGTCTTCAAAAAGTCCTCTTGTCATCAAACCTTTGGAAATCTCTTGGTTAAGAGATTAGAAAAGATAAATAACTTCATTTTTTTCTTTCTTCTTATTTCTACACAAATAATAATACATGTGCTAAGGGAATGTTCAGAAAGAATCATGCCACCCGATGGAAACTCCATGTGAATAGGGATCTTAGTTCTGTTCACTGATGATACATGCTTGTCATGTGGTAGACGCTCAATAATAGGTCTGCAAATACGCTAGTTTTTTAAATCAACATAAATGTTAATATACTGAGTCTAAAATTAAGGCCTAATATTATATGTTGCCTTAATATCTGCTGAAACTAGGAGGGACTTAAATGGCTTAACCACAAGTTCCCCTCCCTATTCTGCTCCCACAGATGGAGTCCACTAGTCCCTCCTCAGCAAGAGGACCAGGCACAATTCCTGCTTATCTCTGAGTAATGGGTTTCATTTCCCTGCTAGCCAATGTAATTATTCAAAGCCAATTACATTCTCTCACAGTAACCAGGGTTACCTCTCTCTCTTGATACTACAAGGCCTGCCTCCCACAGCCCCTGGTTGTTCATTCTGTTCTGAATACAGCTCCCATGTCGCCTTGTGTGGCATGCAGTGTCTTCCTACCCTGGGCTGTGAGTATATGACTAATAAACTGCTGCCCATCTCATCTCTCCAGTGTCGGGTGTTGAATGTTGTATGTGGCCATCCTATAACTTGGGTGGAATTCCCTCCTTACCAACTGGATAAAAAGTAGGCAATTAAAACAATGGCATCATGAACAAGATGGCCAATCATCACCAAGGACACTTGTTCAGCTTTAATGACCTTCTCTTGGCTAACTAATTGGTTCCATGTTATGGCAAAGGCCACCTGAGACAGAACTACCAGTTGCTGTAGTCCTATGCTTTGGGTATACTTTGTGTCTTTGTCAGTATTGCCAACTCTTTCTACCCTAAAATACTATCATTCCCAAGACAAGAATTGTCATTAATTTACTATACCACAGCTTGACATGTGGTTGGGTTTGGCCCGTTTTCAACAGGTGGTCTCTGAGGCTTCTACCTGTTAAGGTGGGGACAGCTAACCTTAACTGATTGGCTCTTGAGTCCCAATTTTCAAGGATCCAGCTAGAATGATCTGGTCACTGCATCTAGCCTGGTGATCGTAACTGGCAGCTTGGGGGCAGCCATATGGATATTGTTTGTGATTTTGCTCCTCTGAGACAGGCTCAGGGATGGACCTCTGTGAGGTTTGTGAAAAGGAAGGACACCACCATCCCCAGGAGAATTAAGCATGGCACCCCAGTTGCTTAAGAAGAATTGTTGCTCAGGCAAAGGTAGTGCCTGTCTCCTGTGCTGCTGCTTCCCTTGCTTCTGTCATATGCACTCTTTTGACCCCCAAGTGTATCAAGGTGTAAAGCCATAGAGGCCTGTGGCCAGGGACTTAGGAGAAAAGAAAAGCAGGGGAGCATTTGGTACCAGCCCCTCCCAAAACACCAGAGAATGTAACTCAACTGCTCTCCTATTGCAAAATCCCTATCCAGTGTACCTCAGCTTTGCTCAGTGTTGCTGATTACCAGGATGCCAAAGGGCTAATCTGACAATCCCAGAGCTTGATGGCCCTCAAACAGGCCATAGACAAAATTACCTTCTTGGATGTGGACCCTGACTCCTGGGAGATTGACTGGTATTCCCTGGAGGAAGAGGTGGCCACCCACAAGGCTTACTGCTCAGCTCCTGAACTTTTCCCACAACCACCCAGAAGATCTGCACTCTAGGTGATTGGATGGAGACAGAAACTGAAAGCCATGACTTTGTGTAGCTAGAAATACAAAATGTTCTGAGGGAAATTGAACAGAGAGAGAGAGAGAGAGAGAGAGAGAGAAGCCAACAGGTTTGGTGCTGGAGTTCACATACCTAATAGCAGACAGAGCAGCAGGACCGTTAAATACCTCTTCTCTTGCTGCTGCCGCCTATGCTTCTGTCACAACAAACATCCTGAGCTTCAGGGTTATAGGGAAAAATATCCATAGCATCCCTGTGGCACAGCAAAGGAGTTAATTCAAACTTGACTTAAGCCTGGGGTCCTTAAACCCTAAAAAGCAACCACTGCCATGGAAGTGGCCCCTAAGCCTGATGATTTGAGACTCTGGAGGAAGAAATTTATAAATAAGTGCAGGGTAGAGAGCGTGCCCCCACCCTGAAAAAAAACTGTATCTAGTGACCAACCAAAAAAGGGAGAGGGAGAAAGAAAAAAATGGAGACGGGGAGAGAGGGAGGAAGGAAGGAAGGAAGGAAGGAGGGAGGGCAGGAACCTAGGTATAGGGGAAGGAAAAAAAGAAAAGAAAAATAAAACAGAAGCAAAGATCCATAATTTGACCTAATTAGAAATCCAAATTTACTCAAATAATGTGTATAGCAAAGATATACAGGTGTGCTGGTTGGCTCTTGAACCTCTACAACATCTGCTGAAATGCAACTGTTAGTAGGCTTTCATGGACTTAATCAATACTGGATCTCAAATTACAGTTATACCTGGGGATCCCACTAAATATTAACATGGCACCGCCTGTGATCATAAGGGAGTTACTACATATAAAATAGAGAACCAATAGGTATGACCTGACCATTGGAACTATTGTTTTTCTAAATTCCCCATTGCACTAAAATAGACCATAGTAAGCATAGATGCTCTGACCTAATGAGTGATAAATTAAAATTAAGTCTTTGGCACTTACAAATTGCCTTCACAAAATGGGGCCCCACTGACCACCTCCCTCCCCAATTAAAATAGCTAATATGGCCCAATGTAAATTAAAACAGGGCCTTCAAGAATTGAAGCTTATAAGATCTAATGAGGGAAGGGGTGATTATCCCCCATGCTTCTCCATTTAAAAGCCCAATTTGGCCTGTTCTTAAACCCAGAAAGAATGAATGAATGCACCTCATGGTAAATTATCGCAACCTTAATGTAGTACCATCCATTAAGGCCCCAACAGCCAGTACCCAATATTTTTGAAATTACTAATTCCATCTAATCAGCAACTGGTAAATATTTCACTATTATAGATTTAGCTAATATGTCTTATTCAGTGTTTATTTCAACAGCCTTTCAGCTGTAGTTTGCCTTTACCTCTGAAGGGATACAATGCATATTTACCTATGAGGTACCTCAGCAGCCTTGCTATCATACACAATCTTTGCAGGCAAAATCTTAACGTCTGCCTTCCTCCAAGAGCACAGGTATGACATCACCTTGATGACATTCTCCTCTGAGGAGATTTATTTGACATACTCATTAAGAATATAACAAATACAAAGGAGCTCATGAAAGGGATGGGCTGTTGCTGCACACATAATGCAAGGCCCTTCCACCTCTTTTAAATCCCTGAAAATTATTTAGTAAACGGAGGGCTTCTCTACCCCTGACACTGTCAAGAAACAGCTGTTGACATTCTTAGCACCCACAGTGTTGATACAAATCCATCATGTTTTAGTCCTTGTTGGGTTATGGAGTAAACATATTCCTTATTTACAACTTCTACTTAATCACACTGATACTGTAACTTACAAATCATCCCACCTGGAATGGGCCTCCCTCCATAAAATGTCTCCAGAATCGGTCCAATTTGAAATCAAACGGTATTCCAGTTAGTGCCTTACAAGATGCCTTCACTGTACAGGCTTTAATAACCTCCTTTTGTGCCTCCTGGAGTCTCTGGACCACCTATGTTGGTAAATTGCCCATGGGCTTCTGATGAAAGAAACTGCCCTCCTAGGCCTTATACTATACACCATTAGAACAACAGTTGCTGGCCACATACTTTCCTCTCCTGGAAACAGGTTCTTAGAGCCCCTGGTCCTGTGACCCTCCATACCCAGCTTCCCATTATGTCTTGGGTCATGGAAGCAGCCCCCCACAAGCTGTAGAATGTCGCCATATCTGGACCTGAAGAAAGAGGTGGCCTTCCGTGTCCTCAAACCCTTGCAAGATGGCATGATGCTGGAGGAGGGCACCCCTCTCCCAGACCCCTTGGGTACCTGGGGAGTCCTTTGGGATCAACTGAGTGAACAACAATGGAGTTAGTATACTATATGGATGATATCATCTCCGTATATGTGCTGAAACAACATTCAGTGGAATCCCTTAACTTGGATTTCCCTCATAAAGGGAATCCAACAATCAGCACAGTTGGCCAGACTTCAGGTAGTCATCTTAGTACTGGATACCTTGGCCAATAAATGGCTCCATCTGCACATTTTTACAGACTATTCAGCAATTGTGTAAGAGTTGCCCCAGGACACTACTTATCCCCATCCCCCTACTTATCCCCATTCCCCATAATCTAGAATTTTTTCTTGAATAGAATGACTGATCCTTCAGATTAGCCAATGATCCATGGCTCCCACTCCCAACCTGGGCCCTTAGCCCAAAGTTTCACCAACATTGTAGCACATTAGAATCACCTGGGGAGCTTTAAGAACCGCCCCCCCCCCCCCC
>NW_006779719.1:691810-698071 GCF_000442215.2 Lipotes vexillifer
CCCCCCCCCCCCCCCGCCGCAATGCTTATGTTGCATGCCAAAACAATTAAACAGGAGAGCCTGGTGTGGGAACCAGGCATCAGCACTTTTAAAGATCCCTAGTTGTCTACAGTGCACCAAATAATTGGTAAACTACCACGTAGCCACTGGCCAAAGACTCTGGTGAATGATTTTGGGAATAATTTCATTGAATTTGTTACTTAATGAAATCCTGAAGAAATTGATAGAGTTAAAATTCCTAAATACAGCAGTCTTCAGCATAAATGGGTTATGCAATACTTTAAATGTGTTATAAAGAGCTAATGTCAGTAATACAAGGATATGCTAATTAATATGGTGAAAAACAAAAACAAATGCGTATGTATGGAAAGGGAAATATATTTTGTAACTAGAACTTCTAAGTTTCTAGCCAGTGTTTTATAGAAACACATTAATTATTCTACTTCAATCTTACAGCAGTGGAATACATGAAAATGTTTACTCATGAATATAGAACCTGAACAATCATACTTCATTCCTTCCTCCTTGACTTCCAACATTAACATTTTATTATGCAGGGACGTCAAATGTCATTTATAATTTGCATATATTTGAAGAAATTAACAAGTTATATTTACTTGTACCTGGCTCAACATACCAACCTTGAAACATCTCAGAATAATCCTTATTAATTGTTCTCAAACAATTCTCAAGCACTTATTAGCATGCCAGAGATGACATTTTAAGGCTTTAGAAAAACATACAATTCTGTTGCTATTCAAAAAGTATTGTTTTCATAGCAGTGTTTGAACAGAATTGTAAGTTGTGAATTGCCCTTCTTATAAATGAAGTTTAATTCTACTTTTTATATTAACATTGATTGATAGGTGTGATTGGCTATATATGTAATTTTTTAAGTAAGGGGGCTACCCAAAAACATTTGACAAAAGAAAATCATTCTGAACTAAGCTGACCAGTGGAGAAGAAAATTGATTAAGAAACTAGGGAAAGTTGTATGCATTTATATGATTATGAACGCTCTTCATCTGATTCAGTTGTTTATAACAAGTGATTTATTAATTTTTGATGAGGGTGATCTTCCTGCTGTTTGCTGTGTGTGCATAATATCTGCTCATTTCATCACAATGAATGGAGATACCTTCTTCTCACTTCTAGGGTTTGAGTCTATTGGTCTCAAAAACCAGCTGTTTTAAATGCCTAGGACTACTTCCCTAAAAGACACTATTTTCTCCAAACACCCCATTTTCCTGTTTTCAGGTTTTTTTTCATCCACAGGGCCAGATACCTCACATTCTGGATTTTCCAAGACAGCCGTGATTTCAGTTTTATTCTTTTCTGTAAATATCATTTGTTTAGTGCACATCTAAATGTTAGTTGAATTTATACCTTTTTCGTGAAATTTCATCTAGATGTGTCAGTCAAATATGGTCCCCTGTCACATCACTTACTCTAGTTTTAATGATCAAATATGTTCACTGTTTCCATAGCATAGTCATTTTCTGAGAAATAAGGTATACAGTCAACTGCTTAACAGAGAAGGGTTTGCAGTCAACTATCAGTTTCTCCTGTGTAAAGTAGAACTCATCAAGTTGTAGGGTGGAGTGAAAATAGCAATAGACATGGAATATGTCTATTTTGGAGAATGTCAATAAACATAGCACAATAATACTAGGAAATATTGAGTTCTTATCATCTGCCAAACACTATGCATTATTTCATTTTTATCCCTCTCAGCAGCCCTCTGACCTGAGTAATATTTATATCATCAAACTACAGATGAGGTGATAGAGGAACACAGATTCAGTCACATGTTCAGGTCTTGTGAGCTGAGAGAGGGGTGAGGGTTCAAACAGACCGTCTGCCTGCAGAGCTTGGGCTCTTAACACTTGGCTGTCAGTTGCAGTTTCCTGAGAAATTTTACAAACATGATTTCATTTTGCCCACAAAACAATCATGTTACATGGGTATTTGGTCCATTTTACAGGTAAAATTCAGAGTTGCTTTGCCAGAGATCACACAATTAGTAAGAGTGTGTGGTAGGACTCAAGCAAAGACTTCAGACATCCAGTTCAATGCCTTTTCTAACACACCAAAGTGTCATCTCCCCTTAGTGCCTACTTGGCAGTCAACACAGCAATGACATGTTGATTCGATTTTGAAAATTAAGTATAGTTTGGATTTTTATAATTAACATACGCACCTATATAACACACACCTTCATCCTTTGAAGCTGAAGGATGTTTTCTAACCCTTTAATTCCTTCACACACTTAAAGCAAATCAACAAGTTTAAAATACCAGTTATAAAACTCTGCCCTACTTAAGATCCCAGTGGAGGGACATGGGCTCTTCCTGTTTACCCTCTGAAAATTTGGAGCTTGAGAAATGAATTAATAAAGAGAATAGATCATAAAGAAAAATGCCTATAATATGAAAATCATAGCAAGAATGTTTTAATTTAGTATACAGCAAAGTACCAGTCAAATGTTGGTACATTGCACATATGAGACATGAACATTGCCAAAACAATTTAAAGTACAATCTTTTCTTCCAAAATGATTTTGAGGTTAGAACCTTTCATATGACTCCAAGCTAAGTAAATAAATGAGGATCTGAAGCACCAGTGAAATAGTTTTTAAATTAAATAATTTGCTTCAGAAAGTGTTGACAACTTGAGTTTGACAGATAAACTTTCTCCCTGGAATATATTTTTAAAATCCAATTCCTTTTTGTTGCTCAGTTTTTGCTTTCAGCCACCTTTTAATATGGTTACTTAAAAACCTGTGAAATAGGAAGTCTTAGAACTTGAAGAGGAGATAATAGAGGAAATTAACATAAGCTGAGTACCTTTTAAATTAGTATTTTATGTTGCTACCATCAATAGCAATCTTTCAATAATCATCTGTTAATTTTGTGTAGCTGGGAAGCTAAAAAGCAATGGTTGTTCATCACTTTTGGGGAAAAAGATACATTTTGAACAAAAATAGAAGGGAGTCTGAATGATTAAAGTATAAATTCAAAGCAGTGGTTCTCACCTAGGGATGATTTGGAGACATCTTTGATTATCCAACTGGAATAGAGGGGGGTTGCTATTGACATCTTATGGATAGAGCTCAGGAATGGTGCTAAACATCCTACAGTGCACAGGACAGCACCCCCCAACCCCCGCCAAAGAATTATCTGGCCCCAAATGTGCTGAGGTTGAAAAATCCTGGATTAAAGGAACAGAAGTTTCATTTACACTATTAAAATTTTACACTGATATACACTATTAGAATTATTCAAGTAATTACAAATGCTGAAATGGTGATGTATTTAATAAGTAAATTTATGAGGCTAATGATTGGGCATTTTGAGTATAATAGCATATTTTAGTGAGTTCTAAAATATGTTGCTTTAAGACTAGTGTTTAGACTTGAGTTCTCAATTAATTGCCAGAGTACTGGATATTCAAATATTTCAAGGGCCAACATGCTTCCTGAGAGTATTTGCATCCCATACAGAATCTGGTCAATGGCTCAAGACTCAGTCCTCGTTTGTTGAGGAGGGGGTTCCTTGGTTGCTTTGCCCTTGAAATCCAGCTCTCTGCTCTCTGGCATTGCTAGAACAATTCACTGGAGTACCTTTCTCCAGTTAGCTTGAGTACTCTTTAGTGAAAACCTCTATATCTGACTTCTAAATAAAAGGATCTGGCCTGTAAAATCAATACCATTAACATATAATTTTAAAGTACTTTTGTTTCAAAAATTCTAAAATATATATATATTAGTTGACAAGTGTTAAAATTCTGTTATTTTACTCTTCCTCTTCCCTTTTCTTTCTGAACAATTCCATGCTAAAGATTGGGCAGAAGGGCAGAACAAAGGATTTGTCCATGCTGGTAGGGGTTGGGGAAGGCTGTGGTGGCTCAGAGGTGGGTGTTGGAACCTGAGAAGAGTGAGGAGGGCATTCACACTGGGGTCAGAGAGAAAGGGAAGGTTGTCCGGTGAGACCACCTCTGGGTCTGAGCTGGTTAAGGAGGGCTTCTGCACAGTGGGGCTAGTGTGTCAGCATGTGAGTGGGATGAGGAAAACATCTGTCTGTGTGATGGGTAGCCAGAGTGAGTGGCTAGAGCTCAAGCAGGGTAAGGAGGGGGATCTGTGTAGGAGGGCTTCCTGGCAAGGGTGCTGACAAACAGGCTGAGAAATGCGAAAAGAAAATGAGATAATATCTTAGAAATCCTGATGGAAAATTATTAATAACCAGAAATTTTGTACCCAACCAAACTATCAATCAAATGTCAGAAGAGAATAAAGTTACTTTTAGGTATGTAAGGTCTCAACATTTTTCTTCCATTCACTTTTTCTCACGAAGCTATAGGAGGATAAGTTCCAGCAAATGAGGGAGCCCAACACAGAATGTAGGAAGTAAAAGGCCCAACACAGGGATAACCTCCACCATGGTGGTGAAGGGAGAACTCAGGATGAGAGTTGAGTACCAGATGTAGAGGGAAAACAGTCCAGGTGAGAGCATGTCAGAAGTCTCCAAATTTCTTCAAGGAGATATTGATTAAATAACTGATTTGAATGAATGTCTTGGGAGGAGATTTAGAAACGAACAAAGAGTTAGAGGTTAAAGAAGTGATAAATGCATAGAACATTAATCACACAAAACAGGAACAAGACTAATTCCAGAGAAAGCAGGAAGCTGAGCAAGAAAGGAAAAGTAATTATACTTTATTTCATGGCACAGCTGTGAAAAGTGTTTTCATCATCATTATAATGTGAACATTGAATATTTATCTAACTAAAATGATTATCTACCAGTACTTGAAGGATGGGGGAATGGGAAGGATGCAAGTGTGTGGCAGTTGTGGTGGAGTTGGTGTGGTGGGAAAGCTAAGAGAGCAACTTCTTCATGATCAAAATAGTATGTCAAGAAATAGTATCAAAAAAATATTTTGAAACATTAAGAACTACAGGGACCTCCCTGGTGGTCCAGTGGGTAAGACTCTGTGCTCCCAATGCAGGGGGCCTGGGTTCGATCCCTAGTCAGGGAACTAGATCCCGCATGCATGCTGCAACTAAGAATTCACATGCCACAACTAAAGAGTCCGCATGCTGCAACTAAGAAGTCTGCATGCCGCAACTAAGATGCATCACAGCCAAAATAAATAAATAAATATTAAAAAGTAAATAAAAGCATTAAAAAAAAAGAAGTAACTACACTGGAATGTTACTTAAAGAGGTAAAGTTACACGAAGTAACACAGTCATTAACTAAAATATGAGTGCTTTCCACCAAAGGAAACCATAAACAAGACGAAAAGACAACCCTCAGAATGGGAGAAAGTATTTGCAAACGAAACAACCAACAGAGGATTAATCTCCAAAATAGCTCATGCAGCTCAATATCAAAAAAACAAAAAACCCAATCAAAAAATGGGTGGAAGACCTAAATAGACATTTCTCCGAAGAAGACATACAGATGACCAACAAACACATGAAAAGATGCTTAACATCACTAATTACTAGAGAAACGCAAATCAGAACTACAATGAGGTATCACCTCACACCTGTCAAAATGGCCATCATCAAAACATCTACAAACAATAAATGCTGGTGAGGGTGGGAGAAAAGGGAACCCTCGTGCACTGTTGGTGGGAATGGAAATTGATACAGCCACTATGGAGAACAGTATGGAGGTTCCTTAAAAAACTAAAAATTAAACTACCATACGACCCAGCAATCCCACTACTGGGCGTATACCCTGAGAAAACCATAATTCAAATAGAGTCATGCACCACAATGTTCATTGCAGCTCTATTTACAATAGCCAGGACATGGAAGCAACCTAAATGTCCATCAACAAAGGAATGGATAAAGAAGTTGTGGTACATATATACAATGGAATATTACATAGCCATAAAAAGGAATGAAACTGGGTCATTTGTAGAGACATTGATGGACCTAGAGTGTGTCATACAGAGTGAAGTAAGTCAGAAAGAGAAAAACAAATATTGTACATTAATGCATATACATGGAATCTGAAAAAATTGGTATAGATGATCTTATTTACAAAGCAGAAATAGAGATACAGACGTAGAGAACAAACATATGGATACCAAGGATGACTGGGGGGTGGGATGAATTGAGAGATTGGGATTGAGATATATACACTACTGATACTATGTATAAAATAGATAGGGCTTCCCTGGTGGCGCAGTGGTTGGGAGTCCGCCTGCCAATGCAGGGGACACGGGTTCGTGCCCCGGTCCGGGAGGA
>NW_006779719.1:698181-711608 GCF_000442215.2 Lipotes vexillifer
GTGAGCCACAGCCGCTGAGCCTGCGCGTCCAGAGCCTGTGCTCTGCAACGGGAGAGGCCACAACAGTGAGAGGCCCTCATACTGCAAAAAAAAGATAACTAATGAGAACCTACTGTGTAACACAGGGAACTCTACTCAATGCTCTGTGATAACCTAAATGAGAAGGAAAACCAAAAAAGAGGGGATATATGTATACACATAGCTGATTCACTTTGCTGTATAATATAAACTAACACAATTATGTAAAGCAACTATACTCCAATAAAAATTTTATAAATATTATCACATAGTATGAGTCTGTTTCGTGTTTGGTAATTGCAATCATTGTTGCTTTTGTTGTGGTCATCCATTTACAATGCTTGGTGTCAGTTTATTTATCTCTTGTAAAAATAAAATACAGTGTGTGTGTGTGTGTGTGTGTGTGTGTGTGTGTGTGTGAAAAAATTTTTTATAAATAAATAGATAGATAGATAGATAGATAAATAAATATGAGTGCTTTCAACTACTTCCCATTGACCCTTACCATTTCAGTTTGACTGGATCTGACTTCCAGCTTCTAGCACCTGCACTCTTTTTTTTTTTAACGTCTCTATTGTAGTATAATTGCTTTACAACGTGTGTTAGTTTCTGCTGTATAACAAAGTGAATCAGCTATATGTATACATATATCCCCATATCCCCTCCCTCTTGCATCTCCCCCCCACCCTCCCTATCCAACCCCTCTAGGTGGTCACAAAGCTCCAAGCTGATCTCCCTGTGCTATGCAGCTGCTTCCCACTAGCTATCTGTTTTACATCTGGGAGTGTATACATGTCCATGCTACACTCACACTTTGTCCCAGCTTACCCTTCCCCCTCCCTGTGTCCTCAAGTCCATCTCTATGTCTGCATCTTTATTCCTGTCCTGCCCCTAGGTTCTTCAGAACCACACTTTTTTTTTAGATTCCATATATGTGTGTTAGTGTATGGTATTCGTTTTACTCTTTCAGACTTACTCCACTCTATGACAGGCTCTAGGTCCATCCACCTCACTACAAATAACTCAATTTAGTTTCTTTTTATGGCTGAGTAATAGTCCATTGTATATATGTGCCACATATTCTTTATCCATTCATCTGTCAGTGGTCACTTAGGTTGCTTCCATGCCCTGGCTATTGTAAATAGAGCTGCAATGAACATTGTTGTACATGACTCTATTTGAATTATGGTTTTCACAGGGTATATGCCCAGTAGTGGGATTGTTGGGTCATATGGTAGTTCCATTTTTAGTTTTTTAAGGAACCTCCATACTGTTCTCCATAGGGGCTGTATCAATTTACATTCCCACCAATAGTGCAAGAGGGTTCCCTTTTCTCCACACCCTCTCCAGCATTTATTGTTTGTAGATTTTTTGATGATGGCCATTCTGATTGGTGTGAGGTGATATCTCACTGTAGTTTTGATTTGCATTTCTCTAATGATTAGTGATGTTGAGCATCCTTTCATGGGTTTCTTGGGAATCTGTATATCTTTGGAGAAATGTCTATTTCGGTCTTCTGCCCATTTTTTGATTAGGTTGCTTGTTTTTTTTCTTTTTTTTTTAAATTTTATTTATTTATTTATTTTTGCCTGTGTTGGGTCTTTGTTTCTGTGCATGGGCTTTCTCTAGTTGCAGTGAGCGGGGGCCACTCTTCATCACGATGCACGGGCCTCTCACTGTCGCGGCCTCTCTTGTTGTGGAGCACAGGCTCCAGACGCACAGGCTCAGTAGTTATGGCACACGGGCCTAGTTGCTCCGTGGCATGTGTGATCTTCCCAGACCTGGGCTCAAACCCGTGTACCCTGCATGGGCAGGCAGATTCTCAACCACTGCGCCACCAGGGAAGCCCAGTTGCTTGGTTTTTTCATATTAAGCTACATGAGCTGCTTGTATATTTTGGAGATTAAACCTTTATCAGTTCTTTTGTTTGCAAATATTTTCTCCCATTCTGAGGGTTGTCTTTTCTTCTTGTTTATGGTTTCCTTTGCTGTGCAAAAGCTTTTAAGTTTCATTAGGTCCCATTTATTTATTTTTGTTTTAATTTCCATTTCTCTAAGAGGTGGGTCTAAAAGGATCTTGCTGTGATTTATGTCAGAGTGTTCTGCCTATGTTTTCCTCTAAGAGTTTTATAGTGTCTGGCCTTACATTTAGGTCTTTAATCCATTTTGAGTTTATTTTTGTGTATGGTGTTAGGGAATGTTCTAACTTCATTCTTTTACAGGTAGCTCTCCAGTTTTCCCAGCACCACTTATTGAAGAGGCTGTCTTTTCTCCATTGTACATTCTTGCCTCCTTTATCAAAGATAAGGTGACGATATGTGCATGGGTTTATCTCTGGGCTTTCTATCCTGTTCCATTGATCTATATTTCTGTTTTTGTGCCAGTACCATACTGTCTTGATTACTGTAGCTTTGTAGTAGAGACTGAAGTCAGGGAGCCTGATTCCTCCAGCTCACTTTTTCTTTCTCAAGATTGCTTTGGCTATTCGGGGTCTTTTGTGTTTCCATACACATTGTGCAATTTTTTGTTCTAGTTCTGTGAAAAATGCCATTGGTAGTTTGATAGGGATTGCATTGAATCTGTAGATTGCTTTGGGTAGTATAGTCATTTTCACAATGTTGATTCTTCCAATCCAAGAACATGGTATATGTCTCCATCTGTTTGTATCATCTTTAATTTCTTTCATCAGTGTCCTGTAGTTTTCTGCATACAGGTCTTTTGTCTCCTTAGGTACGTTTATTCCTAGGTATTTTATTCTTTTTGTTGCAATGGTAAATGGGAGTATTTCCTTAATTTCTCTTTGATATATTTTTATCATTAGTGTATAGGAATGCCAGAGATTTCTGTGCATTAATTTTGTATCCTGCTACTTTACCAAATTCATTGATTAGCTCTAGTAGTTTTCTGGTAGTATCTTTAGGATTCTGTATGTATACTATCATGTCTTCTGCCAACAGTGACAGCTTTACTTCTCCTTTTCCGATTTGGATTCCTTTTATTTCTTTTTCTTCTCTGATTGCTGTGGCTAAAACTTCCACAACTGTGTTGAATAATAGTGGTGAGAGTGGACAACCTTGTCTTGTTCCTGATCTTTGAAGAAATGGTTTCAGTTTTTCACCATTGAGAACGATGTTGGCTGTGGGTTTGTCATATATGGCCTTTATTATGTTGAGGGAAGTTCCCTTTAGGCCTACTTTCTGGAGAGTTTTTATCATAAATGGATGTTGAATTTTGTCAAAAGCTTTTTCTGCATCTATTGAAATGGTCATATGGTTTTTCTCCTTCAATTTGTTAATATGGTTTATCACATTGATTTCCGTATATTGAAGAATCCTTGCATTCCTGGGAAAACCCCACTTGATCATGGTGTATGATCCTTTTAATGTGCTGTTGGATTCTGTTTGCTAGTATTTTGTTGAGGATTTTTGCATCTATGTTCATCAGTGATATTGGCCTGTAGTTTTCCTTCTTTGTGACATCTTTGTCTGGTTTTGGCATCTGGGTGGTGGTGGCCTCGTAGAAGGAGTTTGGGAGTGTTCCTCCCTCTGCTATATTTTGGAAGAGTTTGAGAAGGATAGGTGTTAGCTCTTCTCTAAATGTTTGATAGAATTCACCTGTGAAGCTGTCTGGTCCTGGGCTTCTGTTTATTGGAAGATTTTTTTTTTTTATGGTTCTGGCAGCTTTATTGAGGTATAGTTATCATACAATCAATGTAAATATTTAAAGTGTATAATTTCATAAGTTTTGACATATGTATATACCCATGAAATGACAGCCACAATCAGGATAATATTCATCATCTCCCAAAGTTTCCTTGTCCCCTTGGTAATCCTTACACCTGCCCTTCCCTGCCTTGTCCCTTCTCTGTTCCTATGTAACCACTAATCTACTTTCTGTCATTATAGATTTTATGAATTTTCTAGAATTAAAAAAAATGGATTCATATGGTAGGTACTATTTTGTCTGGCTTATTTCACTTTCTGGCCTAATTATTTTGAAGTTGTGTGCACCAATAGTTCACTCATTTTTATTGTTAGTGGTATTTCATTGTATGGGCATACCATAATTTGTTTATCCACTCACCTGTTGAGGGACATTTGGTTTGTTTTCAGATTTTGTCTGTCACAAATAAATCTGCTATAAACATTCATGAAGAAGTCTTGGGACTTCCCTGGCAGTACAGTGGCCAAGAATCCACACTTCCAATGCAGAGGGCACGGGCTCGATCCCTGGTCAGAGAACCAAAGCCCCATGTGCTGCACGGCATGGCCAAAAAAATCAAGAAAACAAAAAACAAACCAAATAGTTTCAATTTCACTGGTTGTGATTGGTCAGTTTATATTTTCTGTTTCTTCCTGGTTCAGTCTTGGAAAGTTGTGCTTTTCTAAGCATTTGTCCATTTCTTCCAGGTTGTCCATTTTATTGGCATATAGTTGCTTGTAGTAATCTCTCATGATCTTTTGTATTTCTGCAGTGTCAGTTGTTACTTCTCCTTTTTCATTTCTAATTCTGTTGCTTTGAGTCTTCTCCCTTTTTTCTTTTTTTTAAATTTATTAATTATTTTTGCTGTGTTGGATCTTCGTTTCTGTGTGAGGGCTTTCTCTAGTTGTGGCAAGCGGGGGCCACTGTTCATCGCAGTGCGCGGGCCTCTCACTATCGCGGCCTCTCTTGTTGTGGAGCACAGGCTCCAGACATGCAGGCTCAGTAGTTGTGGCTCACGGGCCTAGTTGGTCCGTGGCATGTGGGATCCTCCCAGACCAGGGCTCAAACCCGTGCCCCCTGCATTAGCAGGCAGATTCTCAACCACTGTGCCACCAGGGAGGCCCTCCCTTTTTTTCTTGATCAGCCTGGCTAATGGTTTATAAATTTTGTTTATCTTCTCAGAGAAGCAGCTTTTAGTTTTATTGATCTTTCCTATTGTTTCCTTCATTTCCTTTTCATTTATTTCTCATCTGATCTTTATAATTTGTTTCCTTTTGCCAACTGGGGTTTTTTTTGTTCTTCTTTCTCTAGTTGCTTTAGGTGTAAGGTTAGGTTGTTTATTTGAGATGTTTCCTGTTTCTTAAGGTAGGATTGTATTGCTATAAACTTCCCTGTTAAAACTGCTTTTGCTGCATCCCATAGGTTTTGTGTCGTTGTGTTTTCATTGTCATTTGTTTCTAGGTATTTTTTGATTTCCTCTTTGATTTCTTCAGTGATCTCTTGGTTATTTAGTAGCATATTGTTTAGCCTCCATGTGTTTGCATTTTTTACAGGTCTCATAAATAGTCTCTAGATATCTATGAGATATCTAGTCTCATAGAGTTGTGGTCGGAAAAGATACTTGATACTATTTCAATTTTCTTAAATTTAGCAAGGCTTGATTTGTGACCCAAGATATGATTTATCCTGGAGAATGTTCCGGGAGCACTTGAGAAGAAAGTGTATTCTGTTGTTTTTGGATGGAATGTCCTTTAAATATCAATTAAGTCCATCTTGTTTAATGTGTCATTTAAAGCTTGTGTTTCCTTTCTTATTTTCACTTTGGATGATCTGTCCATTGGTGAAAGTAGGGTGTTAAAGTCCCCAGTATGATTGTGTTACTGTCCATTTCCCCTTTTATGGCTGTTACCATTTGCCTTATGTATTGAGGTACTCCTATATTGGATGCATAAATGTTTACAATTGTTATATCTTCTTCTTGGATTGATCCCCTGATCATTCTGTAGTGTCCTTCTTTGTCTCTTGTAATAGTCTTTATTTTAAAGTCTATTTTGTCTGATATGAGAATTGCTACTCCAGATTTCTTTTGATTTCTATTTGCATGGAATATCTCTTTCCATCCCCTCACTTTCTGTCTGTATGTGTCCCTAGGTCTGAAGTGGGTCTCTTGTAGACAGCATATATATGGGTCTTGTTTTTGTATCCATTCAGCCAGTCTGTGTCTTTTGGTGGGAGCATTTAATCCATTTACATTTAAGGTAATTATGGATATGTATATCCCTATTACCATTTTCTTAATTGTTTTGGGTTTGTTTTTGTAGGTCTTTTCCTTCTCTTTTGTTTTCTGCCTAGAGAAGTTCCTTTAGCATTTGTTGTAAAGCTGGTTTGGTGGTGCTGAATTCTCTTAACTTTTGCTTGTCTGTAAAGGTTTTAATTTCTCTGTTGAATCTGAATGAGATCCTTGCTGAGTAGAGTAATCTTGGTTGTAGAGTTTTCCCTTTTATCACTTTAAATATGTCCTGCACTCCCTTCAGGCTTGCAGAGTTTATGCTGAAAGATCAGCTGTTAACCTTATGGGGATTCCCTTGTATGATATTTATTACTTTTCCCTTGCTGCTTTTAATGTTTTTTCTTTGTATTTAATTTTTGATAGTTTGATTAATATGTGTCTTGGCATGTTTCTCCTTGGATTTATCCTGTATGGGACTCCCTGTGCTTCCTGGACTTGACTGTTTCCTTTCCCATGTTAGGGAAGTTTTCAACTATAATCTCTTCATATATTTTCTCAGACCCTTTCTTTTTCTCTTCTTCTTCTGAGACCCCTATAATTCTAGTGTTGGTGCATTTAATGTTGTTCCAGAGGTCCCTGAGACTGTCCTCAATTCTTTTCGTTCTTTTTTCTTTATTCTGCTCTGTGGTAGTTATTTCCACTATTTTATCTTCCAGGTCTCTTATCCATTCTTCTGCCTCCATTATTCTGCTATTGAGTCCTTCTAGAGAATTTAAATTTCATTTATTGTATTGTTGAATATTGTTTGCTCTTTAGTTCTTCCAGGTCCTTGTTAAACATTTCTTGTGTTTTCCCTGTTCTATTTCCAAGATTTTGGATCATCTTTACTATCATTACTCTGAATTCTTTTTCAGGTAGACTGCCTATTTCCTCTTCATTTTTAACTTACTGTGTTTTGGGTCTCCTTATCGCAGGCTGCTGGTTCATAGTCCCCATTGTTTTTGCTTTCTGCCCCCAGTGAGTAAGGTTGGTTCATTGGGTTGTGTAGGCTCCCTGGTGGAGGGGACTGGTGCCTGTGTTCTGGTGGGTGGGGCTGAATCTTGTCTTTCTGCTGGGCAGGGCCAAGTCTGGTGGTGTGTTTTGGGGTGTCTGTGAACTTAGTATGATTTTAGGCAGTCTCTCTGCTCATGGGTGGGGTGTGTTCCTCTCTTACTAGTTGTTTGGCATGGGGCATTCAGCACTGGAGCTTGCTGGCTGTTGAATGGATCTGGGTCTTAGCGTTGAGATGGAGATCTCTGGGAGAGCTCTCATCGAATGATATTATGTGGCGCCGGGAGGTCTCTTGTGGTCCATCCAATGTCCTAAACTCGGCTCTCCCACCTCAGTAGCTCAGGCCTGACACCTGAGCACCAAGACCTTGTCAGCCACGTGGCTCAGAAGACAAGGGAGAAAAAAAGAAAGAAAAATAAATAATAAGTAAAAAATTTTTAATTATTAAAATAAAAAAGTAATAATTTTTTTAAAAAAAGAAGGGAGCAACAAAACCAATAAACAAATCCACCAATGATAACAAATGCTAAAAACTATACTAAGATAAACATAAAAATCAAAAACAAATTAGTCACATACAGCAAGCCCCAAGTCCACAGCTGCTCCCAAAGTCCCCTGACTCAATTTTGGGATGATTCTTTGTCTATTCAGGTATTCCACAGATGCAGGGTACATCAAATTGATTGTGTGGATTTAATCCACTGCTCCTGAGGCTGCAGGGAGAGATTTCCCTTTCTCTTCTTCTTTTCGCACAGCTCTTGGGGTTCAGCTTTCGTTTTGGCCCCACCTCTGCGTGTAGGTTGCTTTCAGGCATCTGTTCCCGGCCAGACATGAGGGGCTTAAAGCAGCAGCTGATTAGGGGGCTCTGGCTCACTCAGACCAGGGGGAGGGTGGGGTATGGTAGTTATAATTGGAATGCGGGGCGAGCCTGCAGCAGCAGAGGACAGTGTGATGTTGCAACAGACTGAGGTGCGCTGTGTGTTCTCCCAGGGAAGTTGTCCCTGAATCACGGGACCCTGGCAATGGCGGGCTGCACAGGCTCCCGGGGGGCGGGGGAGGTGTGGATAGTGACCTATGCTTGCACACAGGATTCTTGGTGGCTGTAGCAGCAGTGTTAGCATTTCATGCCCATCTCTGGTGTCCGAGATGATAGCCGCGGCTCACACCCATATCTGGAGCTCATTTAGGCAGTGCTCTGCCTTCTGTGGGCAGACGGGGAAGGAATCCCCTCTGCTCCTGCACCCCGATACAATGGTCTCTTGCCTCTTAGACAGCTCCAGACTTTTCCCCAGACTCTCTCCCAGCTAGCTGTGGCTCACTAGCCCCCTTCAGGCTGTGTTCACGCAGCCAACCCCAGTCCTCTCCCTGGGATCTGACCTCTGAAGCCTGAGCCTCAGCTGCCAGCCCCCGCCTGCCCTGGGGGGTGAGCAGACAAGCCTCTCAGGCTGGTGAGTGCTGGTCAGCACCAGTTCTCTGTGCAGGAATCTCTCCGCTTTGCCCTCTGCACCCCTGTTGCTGTGCTCTTCTCCGTGGCTCCAAAGCTTCCCCCCCTTTCCACACCCCGTCTCCACAAGTGAAGGGACCCTAATGTGTGGAAACTTTTCCTCCTTCACAGCTCCCTCCCAGAGGTGCAGGTCCCGTCCCTATTCTTTTGTCTCTGTTTTTCCTTTTTTCTTTTGCCCTACCCAGGTACGTGGGGATTTTCTTGCCTTTTGGGAAGCCTGAGGTCTTCTGCCAGTGTACAATAGGTGTTCTGTAGGAGTTGTTCCACATGTAGATGTATTTTTGATGTATTTGTGGGGAGGAAGGTGATCTCCATGTCTTACTCCTCTGCCATCTTGAAGGTCCCCCCACCTGCACTCTTGTCTGATGGTTTTCTTTGGCCTCTAGATCCCACTTTGCCTGAACACCATTTGTGCTGGAGAAATAACAGAGCAGGAACTGCCCTCCACCAATTAACTCAAGAGTGGGTTATAAATACCCCAGCTCTTTCACTCCTTGGGTGGGATAACTCTGGCCTGAGGGGAGGGTGTGTTCTAAACCATTTCTCAGAGTTCCCCAGCAGGATTAAGCTCCAGTTGCCCACAGAGGTAATTTCCTGGGTCAGACTTCATTTACTGGCTTCCTTTTCTTCCCCAATTCCCCACAAGTGTTTTTATGAGCATCTCCCAAATAAATGCCTTGATCAAGTCATTATTGCAAAATTCGCTTCAAGGAGAACCTACACTGAGTCAGATAGAAGAGATAAAAGTGAACATATGTGAGGAAAAGAAAATGGAAAGGAGAACAGAATGCCTTTTAACTATGACCTATGAGCCTGTTTGAATTTTTCCTTATCCTGAAATACTCCTGTTCTAGTAGGAAATTGATGTCTCTGCTTGAATTGCTGAAAAGAACTTATAAAAGTCAGAACCTGAACAGAACCTCCTTTGCCTGCCTAGTTAGACCTTCAGGCTATTTCAGAGGTAGTGGGCTTGTCCTAAGTCTGCAGTTCAGAAAAGGAAACTGGCTGGAAGGTCAGTCCAGCACCCTGTGTTTTCCATGGCTATTGAATTCAGAGAAGTAACTATCCATAGGCACAAACTGTATTCAAACCCCAGGTATCTTTTTATTATTGTTAGTTTGAAATAGGTAGCATTAGTTGGACTCTTTTCAAAAAATTTAGTTCTTTGAAGATGAAAAGAAAAGCATTCCAGAGGCCAGTTTTTCTCTCTGTTATTTTAGGAAGATGTAAAGTTGTCAAGTATCTCAGAATCCATATTGGGTTCCTAGCACTCTCTCTGCCTCTGTCTCTCTCTTACAAAATCACCTTGGTGGATAGAGTTGGTGCTACCTTCTACTCAAGTCAGATCTTCATCAGTAGTACTTTAATGGTGTGGGGATGGTGGGAAGAGAAGGAAAAATAGTCACCTATATTCCTCAAAGCCCAACCATATTATCCTGACATCCTGACAGCTTTACACAGACTTCCCTTATCACATTTCAGTGTCTACTAATATCTCTAGTCTGTTGACTTTCACATACCTTCAATAGCTGAGTCCTTACAGTTTTTTGAAACCTTCAAGCTATGATAGATCTCTGATTGCCAGTCTTCCATGGGACTTAACTTTTTTTTGGGCACATTCTTAACTCTGTTATCCTAACACCAAATGAAATGCCAAAACCAACTTGGGTTCAGGGTCTGTCTGTCCCTTATGTCCAGGCAGGGCAGAAAACACCCACAAAGTGCCACTGACCATAGACGAAGTCCTCCAAAAAAAACCAGGTAAACTGAGGTTAGCATTGCATCATTCAACCCCGTGACACTTGTGGATTAAGAAATTGTATACCAAAAATGTCATCCAAACCTCAGACTCAGCAATACTACTGAGTCGTTATCAGTGGGGTAGAGATTTCCATTTGCTTTTATCTGTGGTCATGATGAATTTGTGCTGCCCCATGCACACTTCTTACTGTCTTCCAAGTAGCCAGAGGAACAAGTTAGCACAGCAAAATAAACTGGCCTGTGAGGGGATCCCATGGGTGACTTTGGTCCCTGGGGGGCTCAGCTCCCCCAAACAAGCTAGTAACTGAACCCTGGCAGCCATTCTTGAGCTGTGAAAGGCATTTGAGTCAGCTCTATTCCTTCATGATACTACACTTCCTTGGTCCTTTTCTTATTTTCTAGGCCTTTCTCACCTCCCCTTCTCTGCCCCTGGCCATTCTGGGCTTCCTGGTGCACCTGTAGCCCAAGTACTGCTCCAACCTTCATAAACTCCAAGACTGACACAAAGTTACTGTAGAAAAATCAGCAGAGATGCTAAATAGTTAGCCCTGAATGTTAGAAACAACTCTCTACAAATTGACAGTGGGTAGTGTGCAGGGTATTCCTGAAATCTCCTGTAGGCATCCACAAGGCCAAACCTAAGGAAACATTTCCAACCCTCATGCAAAACAGACACACTCGAAGGCCAAGAGAAACCACACCGCCTGAGTTACAGGCTTTATTTAAAAATATTTTCTCAAAAATTAATACTAAAAAAAATATTTTCTCGGTAGGAGTTTGTTCCTTTCCTAGAATAATGGAGCAGAATAGGTTCTGGCAAGGGTCTCTAGAATATCCCATTTGAACATGTGAATATTAAAATCGTTGAAGTCTATAAAATTGTTTTCAATTTCATATTGCTCATATTCCCATTACATGGTTGTAGATTATTTTTGCAATCTGAGTCTGATTCCTCCTCATCCTCTTCTAACTCATGCCCTTTTAACCTCACTTTAGGACACCTTCTAAGGCTCTGAGACTGAGCATATGTGATAGTTTTTAAAAATTATTTTTGATTTTGACTTTGTCATTGTCCTCTTAGAGTCAAGCAGCATGTTGCGTTGGAAAAAATCCTGCCAGTGATACCAAACACCAAAGTTCTAGTACAAACTACCATTACCAGATGTGAAACTTTAGGTAAATCACTAAGGGCCTCCATTTTCTCAACAGTAAAAATGGGGACTTAGACTAGACCATTTCTAAAGGTCTTCCCTCCCTCTTTAACATCTTGACAATAATTTCAGTATTTGTCATTAAAACTGTTTTGAGTAGATTTGGGACACTGCTAGAATCTTTACAAAGTGCAGTTAAGTACTACGCCACTAAGGACCATTCAACATTACCCCCAAACACGAACTGAATTGGGTGGAACACCATATAAACTTTATTTATTTGTAATTTTAGTCCCCAGTTGTCTCATTTAAATATGAATTTAAAACGTTCAAAACACTTAGGTACTGTGATGTCATAAACTGCATTTTTAATATTACAATATTATTTACTATTGTAAAGTGATTTCCAAGAAGAGTCATTCTGCTATAGAGAATTTCTGGACCCGTATTTATTTCCTTTAAACTATGACAACCTCCACATACACTAAGAGAGTCTCTGTGTTGCTTTAGTTGAACCAACAGTGTTTGGGGAGAAACGGATAGCCACATGGACTGAAGATGAGATTTTTCCCCCCAACTTTGTTCCTAATCACTGACAAAGACATTGGATGAGGCTACCATTATTTTAATCTCTAAATCTTTGCTCATAATCGACAATAGTTTCTCATCCTTCTCCTTATACACTTTCTCAGAATAATTTCCTCATTCTTCTTGTAATACCACAAAAAGTTGTGGTTATAAGCTAGCTGAACAAAGACCCTATCAGGTTCAGTATTTGGAAATGTCAGATGTCTAGTTGTTAATCAGGGCTTATTATTAATGCAAGTTTTAATTCACATAAATGACTAAGGAATAGCTCAAGAATCAGGGCATAAATGTTTGTCTTTTCAATTAAACGATACTGTAAATAATAAATTAGGGGGAAAGCTTTGGATAATCAGTAATACCAAAGACAATTGGGATATATTTTAATATAGTTGAGTTGCAAAGCCATTAGTTAATAGCTCTCCTTTGATTTTTGCCTCACCACACATGGGAGCAAACAAAAGTGTGAGTATGTGCGTGTGTTTAGCAGAGGCTCTATTCAGTAACAATTATTAACTCAGGGTCAATGCCAAGAAGCCAAGACAAATGAATGGCCTGGTGGTTCAGAGGGGACTCAGGACCTGGATATGTTTCACAGCAACACAAATCCCATGTAAGTTATTTAGCCAGTCAACCCTTGCAGGGGACTCAAACCCACTCTTGGTAAGCCCTGGCTAGACTATGTCAGGAATATTTGGACAGCATGATTGAACTTAAGGGGAAAGAAGGACTTACAATTTCAGATTCTGACATGGTCTACAAACCAATGCTAGATATTAGATATCCAGTAGACTACCAGTATGCCTCCCAATCACTTCTTTCCCATGTTCTCCAGAGGCCCCAGGTAATCCATGTGGATTAAATGAAAGGAAATCACCTTCTCCCTCTACAACCTCAAACTGGTTTCCTAGTCCTGTTATTATTCCTTTTCATTTTCCTGAATCCATCCCCAAAGCCACACCTTAGCCATATTTGGGCCCTGGTGAATGCTCAGGTGGACCATTGCATCAATTGATTGGGCGCTGGGATCTTCCCCCCACAGTTGACTAATCCTGATCCCAATTCAGATTCTTTCATGCCCATCACCCTGAAGATAGAGTGCAAACTATAGAGTGTTACACCCAAGGTCCTTCAGGAGTTGAGCTGTGCCTCCAGGCTCACTTCTTAAAAAGTACCCCATGTAAGGAACCTCTTGCTCCCGGCAAACTGAACAACCAGCAGCCGATCCCCGGACTTGGCACACATGGACGTGCCTTTAATCAGTCTTCTTCTGCCCAAGATGCCCTTCCTCTTCACTTCCTTATCTTCTTGGAGAAATTCAGTGGATCCTTCAAGACCTGGCCCAAGTTCTCTACAGCTTTTTAATTTTTTTTACATCTTTATTGGAGTATAATTGCTTTACAATGGTGTGTTAGTTTCTACTTTAT
>NW_006779722.1:0-10418 GCF_000442215.2 Lipotes vexillifer
TTTTCACTTGCTTTGTCCAAATATAATAGGAAATAATCTCTAGGGTTATATGGTAATTCTTTGAGTTACCAAGCCTATCTATGCCAATTATACACTCAATAGTTGGAAAAACAGAGAAATTTGGAGGCTTCATTACACCTAGTTTTTTTTTTTTTTAATGTGGTACGCAGGCCTCTCACTGTTGTGGCCTCTCCTGTTGTGGAGCACAGGATCCAGATGCGCAGGCTCAGCGGCCATGGCTCACGGGCACAGCCGCTCCGTGGCATATGGGATCTATCCCAGACCAGGGCACGAACCGGTGTCCCGTGCATCGGCAGGCAGACTCTCAACCACTGTACCACCAGGGAAGCCCCATTACACCTATTTTAAAGCAAATGTAAACCAAAACTCAGTTATCATTTGATTCTCACAACTTGCTATTTTCATATACTCTAAAACTGTGGAGAAATTTCTTTCCATGAATACAGTCACACAGTGAGGTTTATTCTGGAGGGTGAGATAAACAGTGCAGACTGAACTGTCTGCTGATTGATCAGGCCAGTCTAATGCATTTGTCAGAGCAGAGTTCATCTCACCGTATGTGTGTGATGACATGCAGATGACACAGGCTGAAATAAAGGCCTTGAAGTCCCTCTGACTTCACAAATTATTATACAGAAACTTACTTGGCTGCTTATTATAACAGCCATAATCGAACATCAAAGCCTCACCATGAAGTAGCATTACCATTTCCAACTAGAAGAAATGTCAATAAAGATTTTTGTTTTATTCACTGCTCTTTTACCCAGTGCTTTAGAATAGAGTCTGACACATAGGGAAAACTCAATAAATATTTATTAAGTAAATTAATATGACCAATGCAACAGCAGTTCTTTGAGTCATCCTTGTTCCTTTTAGTACCACCGCTATTAGTCACTTTGCTTTTGTCACAATCTTAAACCTAAATCAGATTTAGACCCTACTACGTATGTACCTTCATATTAAGCCTGGTCATCAAGCTAGATTTGGGTGTAGGATGATGGGAAGTGATTCAAAGTGATTCACGTGTGTAGTGTCCCTAAACCTTTCAGGTTCTATTGAGTTCTTCTCATAAGTTTCTAACCCAACAGGTAAATCTCTCAATCAATAGTCCATTTCTCAGGATGCTCAGGGTATGCATGCTTCCTGTGAAAGGGTCATGTGATAACTGTGGCTACGTTTTATCTTGCTTTTGTCTGAAACAACAGGGGAAGTGAATTTACTTAATTTACTCATGTAGATTTCCTGGAGCCATAAGATGCATCGCTGCAACTCCACATTTCCTGACCTCTTTTACATCTTTATGTCCCATTAAACTGGCAGCTCCTCTGGGCTTCAGTCACACTCCTCAACTCCTCAGGTATTATAAGCAAGAGCTTATATGTCTTAATTTCTGTGCCACTGAGTACCATGGGGGGATAACTGTCAACAAGGGATGACAAGGAAGCTGTTCATTTCTTCTAATTTGCCTGTTCCAAATCTCCTCTGAAGATCTGTACTTTTTTCGCATATGTGGTGTGTGTGTGTGTGTGTGTGTGTGTGTGTGTGTGTGTGTGTGTGTGTGTATCAGCTTCATTTCCAATACTGGTCAGGGTTGGCTTGGCCACAAGGGATGGCTGTTTATGAGAATCAATAGGAATTTGAAGTAAAAGGGGATGCAGAAGTCATCTTAGAAGAATTGTGTTTCCCCTTCCCTTTCATACTCTCCAAGTCTTGCTATGACTCCCTTTACAGGGATGATTTGGTTTTTGTCATTCTCTTCAGGCTCATCCTGAGCTGCTTATTCTTATGCTCACCATACACTAACTCCACAAGCTTTGATTTCTCTGTTTGTGCTGGACTCCTTTCCACACAGTGCCTTTGCAACTGCCATTTCTTCTTCCTTTCTCCATTTACATCTGCCAGCTCCCACTCAAACCTTAAATGTTTCTTCCTCAGGAAAGCTTTCTGAGATGGTCCACTCTGTGCTAGTTGCCTCATTACAAACTCTCACAATCTCTCCTAAATTAGCAGGCTCACCTAGATTTATCTCAGTCAAGCTAGTAGTACATTAAGACTCCAAGAGCTATATTTACCTCTGCTGTACCCTGGCTGTTTCATTGAATTCTGGCTTCAGATCAGAGGGAAAACATAAGGACTATGTAAATACCTTCTGTGTGACCATATGAATCTGGTTATAAAAGCTCCACCAGATCGGACAGATAATGATAAGAACATAATTAATGATAGCTACTAATTTTATTGAGAATTTACTGTGTGAGGCATTATAATAAATTATTTGAATTGTACTTTTGATCCTCATACAGATTTCCTCTGTTAATAACGATATGAGTCACACAAGCCCCGTTTTACTCAGGAGGAAACAGAGGTCCTAGGATTAAGTAATTATGACAGAGTCACAGGGCTAATAAGTGGCAGAAGCCTGATTTAAACCTAGAGAATCTTCCTCCTGAGTTAGTTCATGCTGGAACACTGCCTCTTGGTGAAATATTAGTGGCTCCTGTCTGTTTGCACACTGGTAACTAAACTACCAGATTTCTCCCCGAGGAGCAGTTTACAGCTCTGTTAGCAGGTCTTATGCCCAGCCTTGCCATTCCTGAACCCTTGCCTCTCACCTTAGTTCTGCAGCCTTCACAGCTGAGACCTCATAGGATGTGAACTTGGCACGACATTCTCCTTGCAGCTGGAAAGGAAAGAGAGAAGATTTGGGACAGGACGGGTGGGGATATGGGAGAGAAAGAGAAAGAGAGCGAGTCAAGGGAAGGAAGAGTCATATCTTTTCACTTGATAAGATGGGTTAAATGTAAATTTGAAAAGTACTTAATCATTTTTCATACGTTCCTCTGAATATTTTCAGTGTCCCAAGAGAAGGAAAGAGGTAGAGTAAATAGTTTTATACATCCATGTTTGGAGAGTGCCTTGGTGAGTATGGTAGAAGGACGAAGAGTAAATTGAAGTCATTAGTAAGAAATTTGAAATTAGTGACAGTAGGGAAGAGCTTACATAGGGAAGTGAGTGAAGGCAGAAGCTGGTAGGTGATGGAACCACAGGAAAAAATCAAGTACTGAAGAAGTCTACTCTTCTGAAGTTTGTGCTTGGCTAAGAGGCTATTTCATTTCTTTAGGTCACCAGTTACTTTGGTAGAGAAATTACCGTCCTCTAAGAATTCCAACACAAAAATCATAAGTCCCGGGAAATAAAACAAATACTCTTTATATTACACTTCTGTTCATTTGCTGGTTTCTCATTGATTGATACATATTTATACATATTCATGCATATGTACAAGAAAATTCACTGTAGAAAAATAAGGAAAAGCATGCAGATAACGTTTAAAATACTAACATCATACACAACAGAATTAATAGCTGGAATATTTTCATTCTTTTTTTATGTATCTGAATACATTTGGAATGTATAATAGCATGTATGTCTATTTAAGATTTTTTAACTGAACAGTGTATCTTATAATTTTTTTCATGCCAAATAATCCTCATAAACAAGAATATATATATATATATATATATAATATGTGTGTCATAATTTCTTAAAATACTCTCCTAATGTTGAACACTTAAGTTATTTACAATTTTCATCGTTATAAACAACTCTGTGTTTAAGTACATATCTCTCTGACTCTATTGCCTATTATTCTCTCAGAACAGATTTCTATAAGTGGAATTACTAGTTCAAAGGGTAGAACACTTTCAAGATCGTATATATATATTGTTAAATTGTTTTCCGAAAAGCTGTATTAATTCTTCTCATGTCATTCATAAGAATTCTCACATCACTAAATTCCTGCTCTCAATCAATTTTATCATTATAAGTATTATAAGTGAAAAAAGTACCTACTTTTTGCTTTAATAAACATATATTTGACTATTACAGACATTAAACCTATTTTTATGTTTATAAATCCTTCCTAATTCTTCTGTGACTTGTTCATGTTCTTTGCCTTTGTTTTCATAGGAATATTTGAACTTGTTTTATTGATCTGCAGAGTATTCTTTATACATAAAGGATATACATTCTTTGTCATATTTGTTGCAAATATATTTTCTCTGTTGCCATTTCTTTCTAACTTTATTTTTTGGTCTTTTCAAAAAAACCAAAAATTTTAAAGAATCACATTGTTGATCTCATTTTTGTGGTTTCTTTGCTTCTGTGCTTACAATCACAGTTACATATCACATATATCTTTTAATTTTATATTTTTACTTAGTTTTCTTTTTTAGAAATTAAAGAGTTGTTTTATATTAATTTTCTATGGAGTTAAAAATAGAATAATTTCAATGCAATATAAAATAATACCAATATAGTAACAAAAATTTTATATCCTCTCCTCCATTCCCACCCCACTTCCAGGCCCAAGAGCATTCTTTTAGCTCTTTGTTTTCGTGATTACTCCTATGTCTCTGAATATGTGTACTGTTCTTTATTGATTTACAAATTTTAGATATTGTCTATTAACTATCTAATGGCTGATGTTGATTTATCATTTGAGTAAAACCTTACCTCTCATTCCCTCACCTTTCCAGTGTAATTATATTACTATTTTTAGTTAAATCAATGAAGGGTATTTAGATTTTGATGATGTGGGTATTGTTCTATGTCAAGGCAAGCTGTGTATATGACTGCATTTCCTTTACTTGATATTTTTTTCCAGGACTTTCTAATCATTTTTATTTATTCATGCTATTTCTTTCTTACATTAATTCTCAGATATTTTTTCCAATAAGACCACAATATCTTTTTTCTTTTTTTTCTCCAAATCACATCCTCCATACAAATTCCTGTGTCTAATTCTTCCTACCCAAAATGGTTTCTTCTAGGCTTTCTGCAAAGCTATCAATCTTGGGCTTCAAGGTTTGACTACTTTCTGAGATGAGTCTTCTTCCTCAGACCTCATATTTCTGTCAGTCCTGGTCTTATTATTATTAGATTCCTACTGCTACTGTAACAAATTACCAAAACATTTAGAGACTTAAAGTAACACAATTTATTATCTTATATTTCTGGAGGTTAGAATTCTAAAATGGATCAGCAGCAGGACTTAATTTCTTCTGGAAGCTCTAAGGGAGAATCTGTTTCCTTGTCTTTTCCAGCTTTTAGTGGCCACTTACAGTCCTTGGATCATGGCCTCCTCTTCCATCTCCAAATCCAGCAGCATAGCATCTCCTAAACTCTTCCTCTCTCCTGACTGCCTGCTGCAAGCTTGTAATTACATGGGACTCACCTGGATAGTCTCCCCTTCGTGAAATCCTTAACTTAATTATGCCTACAGAATTCCTTTCGCCAGTCCATATAAGGTAACATATTTAGAGTTTCCTGGAATTAAGGCATGGACATGTTTGGAGTGATGTGGTAGAGATTGTTCTGTCTACCACAGTTCTGTTTTGTCTTATGTTTACCTACATTTTTTCTGGATACCTTGAAAAACTCTTCTTAAATGTGCCTAGACCATACGTTTTCTGACTGTGCACATCTAAAAATATATATAGTGTAGCCTATAATCCACACAGTTTGTTTGTACCGAGATGCAATATAGTTCCAAGGATTGATGTCAGTTTCAATTATTTTCATTTGAATTATGACTCTGCTACTTACTAGGTCTGTGTCTTTGAGCAAGTACATGAACCTTTCTTTGCTTCAGTTTCTTCATCTGCAAAGTGGGTATGTTAATAGTATCTATTCATAGAATTGTTAAAGATTAAATGAACCATTCATATACTTCCTGCCACAATAAATGCTGTTAGTATCTTCACACCTGATTAATAAGTTGGCTAGGCTTAGAATTTCAGGCTGAATATTATTATCTGTCAGAATTCTGAAATCATTCCTTCTTGTTTTTTAAGGATCTACTACTGCTGTTGAGAATTCCATTACCATTTTATTCATGTTCACACTGTAGACATGTTCTGTCATGTGAAAGCTTTAGAATCTTGTATTTATATTTATTGTTCTAAAACTTCAAAGTACCTGACTATACATGGGTCGCTTTTTATTAAGGTAGCAGGACATTTTTCAATTTAATTGTGGGTTTCTTATCAATGCTCAGAAATTCTTTTCCATTTTTTTCTCTGCTCTGTTCACTTTCTAGATTCTTCCTTGTCTGATATTGGTCCTTTTGGATCAATCCTCTATGTTTACCATCTTTTCTGTCATATTTTTCAGCATTAAACTACAATTTTAAAAAAAATCAACTTATTTTTTTCCTAAAAATATTTTAATGTTAATATCTTCTTATCATTCTATAACTTTATTTTCATTGAATTTGGAACAATTGTGGCTTGAGTCCTCTGAGAAGCAGATGCCAGGGCAGAAATAGACATACAAGATATTTTCTAGGGGAACATTTCTGAAGGAAAAAGTGAAGGGAGCCGCACAAAATAGCGGGGTCTTCAGACAGTCAGACAGATCTGAAGCCTGCAATGGAGGAGAAGGAAAGAGGGCAGGGGTAGCAGTCTCAGATGGTTGTGCAGTTTTGAGAAAGCTTTGGCCATGCCACTGGAATGTTCTTGAACAAAAGATACACCTTAAAGAAGTCTTGCATCTTATTGATTGGGTTTGTATTGAAACCCCCGCTGTGCTCACTCACTAGGTGGAAAGCAGCCTGTGGATAGTGTGACACTAATACAAACACAATTGTGGATCCACAAGTGCAGCAGCTGAGGAAATAAATCAGTTATCCTTCCTGCAGCAGGAAATGGGAGCCATACCTTTTCCTTGTAACCATGGTCCTTCCTATGTGTCTCACAGATCTGCTGGGTGGGGAGCAGGTCATCCATGGATCCTGTGGGCCTTTCCTCCTGAGGAGCAAAAAAAAAAATGAAGAAGGTTAGTGAGATGAACTTGGTCTCTGTTGTGCAGTTAGTCTCAAGACTACCACTGCCACTCATCCTCTTCCTCTTTCACTATCCATTCCAAATTGTGGAATCCTCATTTTCATCTATCACCTCTGGAGGTCCTAGGGGCTTACTTCATGGTGTGACCCAAACCTTCAGTCCTGTGGGGTCTGAGCCATAGACTGCTGTTTTAGTTTGTACTACTATAACAAATTGCCATTGACTGAGTGGCTTAGACAACAATACTTATTTCTCACAACTCTAAAGGCTAGAAGTCAGAGATCAGGGTTTTAGTGCAGTCAGGTTCTGTCTGATGAGAGCCTTCTTCCAGGTTGCAGACAGCTGACTTCTCCTTGTATTTTCACGTGGTGGAAAGAAAGGTAGTTCTCTGGTCTCTTATAAGGTCACTAATCTCATTCATGAGGGGTGTAATTAGCTCCCAAAGGACCCACCTTTAAAGACCATCATATTGGGAATTAGGTTTCATGTATGAATTTTGGGGAAGCACAATCAGTCCATAGAATTTGACAATCATACCCCTCAGACTGTGGTGGGGCTGCACATGCCCATCGCAGTGACAGTGGTGCAAGGGGGCACAGGAGGCATCCTTCCTGCACCCACTGTGGAAATGACGTCAGTTATTCCTGTCTTAGCAGTGACTCCTTTTCTTAGCTGTGAGTCTCTGGATACAAAGAAGTCCAACGTGTCCTGGTAGCAGCCATAACTTGTAGTTCGATGGAACCACATGGCTCTTCCTCACCTTCCTTTGTATCTGTTATGTCCAATGTCTAAGTCTATCCTTGGTTATGAGCAGAAAATGGCTGCTCATCTTCACACTCTTGATGGAAGTTTTCTCTGGCCTGTTCCTTGTTTATTCCTCCTGCACTTGCTTTCCACATTCCAGAAATTTGATAAACTCTCTTGAGCCTTATTGATTATTCCCTTCACACCCCACCCACAATTTCTCTGGTCACTTTGATTTAAACTGTGTTATTTGTTTATTATCATTTCAAAGGAAGCTTTGGAGGGAAGAAAATAATATACATGGTCAGTCTGCTGTCTTAAAGTGGAAGTTTCCTCCTGAATCAGAAATGTACAAATAAGTTTAATATGTAGTATTACTTGTCATTATTGTCTAAGCATTCACTCTAACTTTGTCATTTTGATGTCCTGTTTAACCCAGTAGTAATTTAAGGAGATATTTTCTTGGTAATCTTTTCTCAAAATTCTCAAAATGGTTGTTGTGTGTATGCATATGCATCATGCTTGTGTGAGTGTATAAGATTTATAGTTTTGAAAATTGTTTATTTTATTGCATTGTTGTTTCAAAAATGTGACCTGAGAATTTACTCTGTGTTTGTTATTTGATTAATTTCAGTAGCATAATGTAGAGAATTTGAGTTTCTGAGTAAAATAGTTTGAAGAATTTTTTTCAGATATGAAAATTTGTATTAACTAAACTCCCTATCAGTTTGTGATAAGGCTTGTTTCAACTTATGTAAGCCCACCCTGATTATTATGTTAAACCTAAAACAAAACAAAAAAAAAATAAAGATTAAAACCAAATTTATCCATGTTTTTATGTGAAAAATAATATCATGTTATAGATAAAGCAATATCACATTATCAATTAAATTGGTTTCTAGCCATTCAGATTTCTGTGTGTGTGTGTGTATGGTATTTGCATATTGAAAAATTTAATTTGAAGTGAGGTTTTTTTCCCTTAAGGAAATAACCTTTTACCTGAATTATTGTTATAATTATTTTCCAGTTTGACATTCTGCTTTTAATTTATATTTTGGTGTTTTTGACAATCAAACAATTTAAACATAAATGCCATTAAATATCAAATCAATCTGAATTTATATTTTGAAATACTTCACCTATTCTGATAAAGAAATAGAAATACATTTAGAAATGTTTCCTTCCTTCCTTCCTTCCTGCCTCCCTCCCTCCCTCCCTCCCTTCCTTGCTTTCTTCCTTCATTTCACCACCTTTGAATCATTCAGTAAACTAATGATACTTCAAAGATGTCAGAGACCACTATCTTCTATATAATAAATGAGTTTTGGTTGAACGTACTGGGAAAATAAGGCATGTTAAAAATGTTAAACAGGACCTTCCCTGGTGGCGCAGTGGTTGAGAGTCCGCCTGCCGATACAGAGAACACCGGTTCGTAACCCGGTTTGGCAAGATCCCACTATGCCGCGGAGCGGCTAGGCCCGTGAGCCATGGCTACTGAGCCAGAGCGTCCGGAGCCTGTTCTCCGCAACGGGAGAAACCACGACAGTGAGAGGTCTGCAAGCTAGACAATCGCAAGAAGTTTTGACTTGATTGTATAGACTAAAAGGAGTCATTAAAGACTCCTGTTCACAGATGCTTAATGTTAATTACATGCGTAATTGAGCAGAGGTTTAAAATAGCAAAAAATGGTGTTCCAGGAAGGCTGTATGCTAGTAAGAGAAAGCCATGCCTAAAAATCATTGTCTTTTGATTCCTTTTCCTGATGTAAATAATAGAGCATACTATATTATATTAGAACACAACAAGGCTATTCTCAGACTAGTCAGATATCTCTCCATTATTCACTCATTCAATAAGTATTTATCGTGCCTTTACAAAATGGTCAGTATATCTTCTATATGTTAGTGTTACAAAAATGAATAAGTAACATTTCTTCTTTTAAGGAATTTAAAGTCTGGTTAGAGCAGCCGCTTTGTACACAGATATATTACAACATATCAGGGTGACCATAATAACAGAGCTATAAACAATTTGTTATGAGAACACAAGGGAGAGAGGAACTGAATCAGCTACAGGGTTTAATGTCTGTTTCAAAGAGAAGATGATGTATTGAATTGATCTCAAAAAATGAGTCATGAAAGCTGATCTTTTCACTGGTCATTGACCTCCAGGTTGATTTTGGAATGAACAATTTCCATGGGGAGTGAAAGAAAAAGCCACTCTGTGAGCAGATTGACTTAAAGAGTAAATGGTAGAAAATGGGACAGCCAACTACCCTTTCTAGAATTTTGTTTGTGCTGTGCAAGAGGAAGAAGGACAATCACCACATGTCTCTGAGCCCCTGTCATATTCATGAACAAAGTCTGGATTGTTTGCTGTTCTTCTTATGGCCACATTCCCAGGAGAGTTGGTGCCAAAGTAAAATTTTTGTTAGGCTAACCTCTCTGGTTTGGGCAAGATGTACATGCCTTTCGTCTACACAAGGAGGTGTATACTTTGTTATTTTTCTCAAAAGCATGGAATACACTGAGGCCTTATAACATTCAGATTCAAATCTAACTTACGTTAGTTGAATAGTACTATGTGTGAAAAGCATTCCTGGGCTTCCCTGGTGGCGCAGTGGTTGAGAGTCCGCCTGTCGACACAACGGGCACGGGTTCGTGCCCCGGTTCAGAAAATTCCCACATGCCGCAGAGCGCCTGGGCCCGTGAGCCCTGGCCGCTGAGCTTGCGCGTCCGGAGTCTGTGCTCCACAACAGAAGAGACCCCAACAGTGAGAGGCCCCCGTACAAAAAAAAAAAAAAAAAAG
>NW_006779723.1:0-393 GCF_000442215.2 Lipotes vexillifer
CCTAACCCGTACGCTAACACTAAACCATGCCCTAACACGTACGCTAACCCTAAACCATTATCATACCCTAAACTATATCCAAAACCGTCCCCGTTCCCTAACCCTAACCCTAATCGTAACCCTAACCCTAACCCTTAGACTAACCCTAAACCTTGCCCTAAACCTAACCTGTACGCTAACAGTATCCCATGCCCTAGTACGTACACTAACCCTAAATCGTTCTCGTACCCAAACTTGTACACTAAACCGTCCCCTTTCCCTAACCCGAACTCTAACCTTAACCTTAACCCTTACCCGAAGCCTTACCCTAACCCATGCCTTAATCCTAATCCGTACACTAACACTAACATGTGCCCTAACACGTACGCTAACCCTAAACCATTGTCGTACCCT
>NW_006779724.1:0-264 GCF_000442215.2 Lipotes vexillifer
CAGTAATCAACACAGTATGGTACTGGAACAAAAACAGAAATATAGATCAATGGAACAGGATAGCATGCCCAGTGATAAACCCATGCACATATGGTCAACTTATTTTTGATAAAGTAGGCAAGACTATACAATGGAGGAAAGACAGCCTCTTCAATAAGTGGTGTTGGGAAAACGGGACAGCTACATGTAAAAGAATGAAAGTAGAACACTCCTTAACACCATACACAAAAATAAACTCAAAATGAATTAAAGACCTAAATGTAA
>NW_006779725.1:0-214 GCF_000442215.2 Lipotes vexillifer
CCCTATCAACCTACCACTGGCATTTTTCACAGAACTAGAACAAAAAACTTCACAATTTGTATGAAAACACAAAAGACACCGAATAGCCAAAGCAATCTTGAGAACGAAAAATGGAGTAAGAGGAATCAGGCTCCCTGACTTCAGATGATAGTACAAAGCTACAGTAATCAAGACAGTATGGTACTGGCACAAAAACAGAAAGATAGATAAATGG
>NW_006779727.1:0-945 GCF_000442215.2 Lipotes vexillifer
CTCGAACCCGTTTCCCCTACATTGGCAGGCGGATTCTTAACCACTGCGCCACCAGGGAAGCCCCCTTTGGGGGATTCTTAACAATGCATATTTAGGAGATAGAAGTGATGATTCGGATGGGATTAAGGGAAAAGACAATAGAAAAGCATTTAACACAGTCATTTTTAGTTCCATAGTCTCTGCAAGCCTGTACTGACTAACCATCATTTTCATTGCATTTGGTTACACATTCCTAATGTTCAAATCCCAGCACAAATGTACACACATTGGGTAAAACCATGTTTTAATCTTTATGTTATCTGCTCTTCCTTATTGCCCTTTGGCGTCTTGATTTGCACAGAACGTGGATGCAACCCAGGAAGCACTCTGTGAGTGCACCCACCCCCCCACCGTGGGTCAGGAGACCTGGCCCCTGCCCTGCCTCTGCCTCTGCAAGGGATGACCCCCAGAACTTTCCTACATCTCTAAGTCTCAGTGTTCTCAGCTGTAAAATGGCAGAGGAAGGGAGGTACAGAGGGCACAGGTGGTTTGTAAGGCCCTGGCTCTTAACATCCAGTGAATCCATGATCTTGCCACTTTCATCGTTTGTTGCTCCAGTGGGTGACTTCAGGCATCTCTTGCTCATTACTTCACTAAAACTTAAACTGACACATCAGCGGGACCACAGGAGCACGTATACATGTACACACACAGGTACACACACACATACCCTAGTTACCAAACTTTACATACCGGGGAATTTACACTCTTGGTAGACTGAAGACACATTCCAAATTGAAATGTAAAATTCAGTTTGCATTTTGAAAATATAAAATTTTAAATGTAAAATTTCATGGACCTTCTGAATTTTCTGTTCTAATCTACGTTTAATATTACAGTGTTTTCACTCTAATCTCCAAGTAGTATTGGCCCTCGGGGTCAGCATGATCCTGTAACGTCCGGCAT
>NW_006779728.1:0-248 GCF_000442215.2 Lipotes vexillifer
ACTGTGTTTGGTAATTGTCTGCCAAACCAAACCAGACCAAACCACACTTGCTGTGCTGCAAATCCCCTGCCCATGTGCCAGCCTGCCGCGGGCGACAGGGAGCGGGAGATGAAGCTTTGCCCGCTGGCCTGCCGTTCACCCCCTGCTGTGCAGCCTGGTTCCTAACAGGCCTCGGACCTGTACCGGCCCCAGGGTTGGGGACCCCTGCTCTAGACTACTCAGGGAACACCAAGAACATTCTGGTATCT
>NW_006779729.1:0-303 GCF_000442215.2 Lipotes vexillifer
GAATTAGTAGAAGTAGGAAGAAAGAAAGAAAGAAAGGAGGGAAGGAAGGAAGGAAGAAAGAAAGAAAGAAGAAAAGAAGGAAAGAAGGAAAGAAAGGAGGGAGGGAGGGAGGTAAGGAGTAAGGAGAGAAAGAAGGAAGGAGGGAAGTAAGGAAAAAAGACAGAAAGAAAGAAGGTACAGTAAAATACAGTATAATAAAGTTATTGAATTGCAAAATAATTATTTAGAAAAAAAGGGACTGATAGAACCTTAGGACAAATGGTGGAAGCAAAGCTATACAGACAAAATCTTACACAGAAGCAT
>NW_006779731.1:0-3650 GCF_000442215.2 Lipotes vexillifer
CCATAAAAAAGAATGAAATAATGCCATTTGTAGCAACATGGATGGACCTAGAGATTATCATACAAAGTGAAGTAAGTTAGAAAGAGAAAGACAAATACCATATGATATCACTTATATGTGGAATCTCAAATACGACACAAAGGGATGGTGGGAAATTTTGTTCTTGGTACAGGACATCCATTCAGCTGATAAAAACCTTTTTTTTCCAGATTTCTAAATACCAGCTTTGTCCTACAGCTTACATTTTTCATCCTCATTTCTTAATTTCCAAAACGAGTTCTGAGTTTTTCCTGAGGCTGTTTCTGGTATGATGGAAGAGAGTTTCTCTGACTCAAAGACCATCAAGAGGTCACTTATGGCCCCAATTTATGCTGGTGAAAGAGGATCTGGAAAAGGAGGACACTTGTGGTATGTGGGCAATGACTTCAGTCTGAACTAAACTCTCAGATCCAAGTAATAGCTGAGAAGTCCTGAGAAGTGAAGGGTACCCAGCAATGTCCACTGGAACATTCTGCAATGGTGGAAATGTTCTCTATCTGTGCTGTCCACTATAGTAGCTACTAACCACCATGACTACTAAACATTTGAAATGTGGCGATTGCAGCTGAGGAATTGAATTTTTAGTTTTACTTAGTTTTAAGTAGCCTAATTTAAATAGCCACATGGGTATAATCCCTGCCATACTGGACAACACGGATAAATAAGAGCAGCTCTGGTGTTTGTGGGATGCAGTAGGATTGAAACATCGCAAACCACCACCTCATCCCAACAACACACACACTCCCCATACCCTTTGCCATCAATTCTAATGACATTTGCAGAAAGGAGTTATTGCCAAATTCAGCTGGGATATTCACTCCCTGACACAAGCTGCAAGTTGGGGACCCCATAAAAAGCTAACTTGGTTTATTGTTTTGCAAACAAAAGTCTCCAAGAGACCAGATGACTGTAGATAGCAATGTTCCTTAGCCACTGTTGGAAAGTTTCTCACTAAGAAATATACCTCTCTGGAAATATTAACCTGGCAGATCAGATGAAAGCAATTTTAAGCCCATTGTGGCTTCCTTTGCAAATACTGCTCTGAGAATTCAAATCAGAATAGGGCTTTAGTCAAAATAGATAGTACCCATAATGCCTGAGTGTGGGTGAGTAACATCCCATACCGCAGGGAGTTAGCATCTCTGGGAAATCGAGTCACTTTTGCTCACTCTTATCATGCAACTGGCTCTGCAGAGCTTGGGTAAGTACCAATTTGGAACCCTACCATTTTTATTTGTTATTTCACAGAGGTAAGCAGGTGGGAATCCCCAACACAATGAAGGTAGCCATTACCCTTCATCGGGCTAAGTATATAATTTCCCCAGCGATTCTCTGAGTAATAACAAAAACTTATGTGAGATACACGTAGTGCTATATTCCCTGGGGTTTAATATGGCTCTCAGTAAAATTGATTTTCTTAAATCTTGCAATATACCTCATCAAACTAAATGAAACCTGCACTGGTTTTATAAAAAGTGATTGGATTCCGTGTGATAAATTAACCCTCACTGTCAGAGAGGCGCTGGATAATAGGCTGGTTCATTTCAGCCCCCATAGCTGCCATCCAGGATTTTAATTTTTCCACAGGTCCTCATATAATTCCCTCTGGGGCTACGAGGGGCTGCCACCCAACTGAGAGCCTCTGTGCTCTTAGCCAGCCCCACTGAAAGTCGTTTCTCCAAGATGATGATTTATCTCCAACTCCCCGTGAAGGGAGTGTGACAGTGGTGGAGAGAATGCCTCCAAGGACAGAGAAGAAGGCAGGCATGGGAATTCTGGGGCTTTAGGGAAATGGATTTTATGAGTGGTCTCATCGGGGCTTTGTCTGAGGGGAAGAGCCGTTGTGCTTCTCTGTGATTTCTCCCCTCAGCAGTATCATTGTGTTATCATTGTGTTATGTTAGTGGACGTCAGAGGCCCCCTCCTGACCTTTTTTTTAAACTTCATACACATACACACACATATATATGTGTGTCTGTCTATATATATCTATTTATAACTCCCTGAGAGGCTGAAAACAGCTTTGCATCTCTGAGAAAATAAATGACCATCTGAAACCGATACACCTGTAAGATATACCTGTGAATTGTGCCTTTGAGACCCAAGGGGGACATCTTCCCTTGGAAGGGAACAGTAATTATGATTGGGCTTTGATTCAACCCATCCCTAGGAGCTGAGTTCCTAAGGAGAGAGCTGGAGAGAAATTCCTCAGAGCAAATCCCAGGGGAGGAAATCAGTCTCCTCTGTGGGAGTGACCAAGAGCCATTAGGCAAGGGTATCTGTCAATACATAAGGATTTCCAGAAGACCACAGCTTTTCATGACAATATTGAAATCCAACTAACGTTATGCACCCAGTACGTGGGGGAATTGATAGCAAAATTCTTATTATGCAGAAAGATACTGTAGATGCAAGCAATGCGCTGCTAAAACTCTGTTTAGCATGGTTGATTTGGCCAGAGTAGACGGACCCTCCGAGGGGTGGAAATAGCAGGGGTTTAAACAAACCAAGTGCCAGGTCCCCTCTCTAGACCTACCACGCTCAGAGCATATTCATTCCTGGGCCCACTCCCTTCTCCCTTTTCCTAAGGTCCTGCCCAAGTTAATAAGTTTGGAAAAAGCAAAGAACTGACAACTTCCCCCAAGCAGACCATGTAGTGTCTTGTTTAGCTAGAGGGTAATCTTTTCAGGAAGAACCAAAGTCGGGGAGAGAGATGTAAGATTTGTGAAAGATTTGGGGCAACGGGGATAAGAAAAATGTGAGAGATGCTTTCTGTTTGGGAGGAAAATGAATGTCAATGTTTCTCAACCCAAGAGACCAAATTATCCAATAAAGCAGACCCAAAGGAGAAGAGAATAAAGTTGCCTGGGAATACAGAGAAGTAAGTTTAAGAGCAATTAGGTGGCACAAAATAATGGGTCAATTTTTATTAACAATGATGAAAATAGCCATAAAATGTGGGCTTTATTTCTAAAAATGTTTTTATCTTTGTTAATCAAATCAATGTTTTCTTTATTAAAATAATAATAAAAAGATCCTGGCATGCAGGTTAGGGTTAGGGTTAGGGTTAGGGTCTGGCTCCTTTCCTATTATCTCCATTCTTATGTATCACTATAACCTGGGTGTCAAGGGTGCATAATACATGGGCAGTGCAGAATAAATGCTCTATTCTTCACTGGGAGGATTTCCAAGGAGCAAATGGTAACCATGGACATGTTCAGGGGGAAGGAAGGCTGTGCTCAGCCAGCTGGGGTAGCTCCCTGGGCTGCCATGACTGTCTCTCCCTTCCCTCAGCCCCTCCAAATGGGTCCCTTTCCCCCACGATCTGCTGGGCAGTGACTATTTGCTGTTGGCTTTGTCTGACCCTGTCAAGACCTGAAACATGATCCTTGGCACCTGGAAGCCCTGTTAGGTTTGATGTAGGTTCTGGGACTCACTTGAACTCCCTCATGTTTTGTTTCACCCTTAAAATAGAGAAAATGGATGTAGCAAGTTGGAGTTAGCTAGGATCTGCCATCATTTTATCTTTCTCCTCTGACCTCAATATTCTAAGTATACTGAGGTGTATGGGGTGTGTGTGTGTGTGTGTGTGTGTGTGTGTGTGTGTGTGTG
>NW_006779732.1:0-251 GCF_000442215.2 Lipotes vexillifer
TTTTGTTTTACCTTGTTACAGTTGTTTCAATTATATTTTTATTTTTCCTAATGTATTTTTTATCTTTCTAATTTTATTTTATTTTATTTTTTTATTTTTTTTGTGGTACGCGGGCCTCTCACTGTTGTGGCCTCTCCCGCTGAGGAGCACAGGCTCCGGATGCGCAGACTTAGCAGCCATGGCTCACAGACCCAGCCGCTCCGTGGCATGTGGGATCTTCCTGGACCGGGGCACGAACCCGTGTCCCCTGC
>NW_006779733.1:0-2298 GCF_000442215.2 Lipotes vexillifer
AAAAAAAAAGAGTTCTCAGGCAACAAATGGCGGGTGAGAGAGGAGTGCTAAATTTGCTAGCCCCCTCCTTTCCTCTCACCCCACCCCCGGGCAAAAAAAAATTTTTTTTTTTTAACTCAGAGTTAAGAGCCCTTGCCCTATCTGGGATTCAAAACTGCAAAAGCTCACAATCAAGCCACCTTCCTCCAAATACCCTCCCCCCCAAAATTGCAAAGAAGGATTAAAAAAGAAACAATCTTGACCTTTTTCACTTAGAAGTGGAAATCCCGGGCTTTCATAAAGGGCTCACCTTTCCTCGTAGCGCTTGAGTGAGTCCTAGTTAAGAAAAACGACTTCGAAGTAGAAATAAAAGTGAAGGGTGTGAGACAGTGGTCTGGGGCGTCCTAGGGACAACTTGGCCTGAGAAGTTTTATCTCGCTGGGCCTTTCTCCACCCAAAATACGAAAAGCGCCTGTCCTCTGCCCAGCCCTGGAGCCCCGCGCAGGTTTAGAGATGGGACATGCGGGCGAGGAGTGGGCGGCCCACAGGGAGTGTAGGGGAGAAGCAGCTGGCCTAGAGTGCCTTTTCACTTCTTTTTTTAAAAAAGAAAAAGAAAGAAAAAGTTTCTGAGTGAAGACTTCGCAAAGTCAGGCACCAAAGTAGCGCAGAGAAGTGTCCACCACCGTGAAAGCGGTCGGGCGATCAAACGGGTAGAGCCTGTTCCTGACCTTTGCCCTCACGGTTTCCTGCGCCTCCAAGACAAGCGACCCCAAGAGGAGGGAAATGCACTTAGCGTGTAGGTCTTGAGCTGGCACACGCTTCTGGTCCGCTGCGAGAACTCCTGGCTACCGTTTACTTAGTGGAAATTAACTAAAACCAACGCGTAAGAAATTGTGAGTAAATCAAGGCTTCAAAACTCCCGGCTTCTTTATAAAACTGCAACTACCTTGATTGTTGCTTCACATGGGCTTGGCTGAAAAGCTTCGGGCCCCATCCCCGGCCAGCCTCGTGTCAGAGGCCAGGCGGCAACAGGCCGCTTCCCGCCCGGCGCTCCTGGCAGTCCCAGGCTGCGCCGTCGCCGCTGCCTCCTGGGCGTTTCCACGCGCCCCTGAACCGCACTCCCATCCAGGTTCCCGGCTCTTCTAGCCTAGGGTCTGTTTCTCGATAGAAGCCGACTCTTTTGGAAGAACCAAAAGAAACAAAACCAAACCTCAAGCACCTGCTCTGGGGCGCGGGGCTCCCAAAGAATGAATAGGTGGAGGGAGGAATCTGATTTGGCAATGCCAGGCGCTGGGAGCTCTAACAGTTAGAACCCTGCCTTGGACCTTGGGCCGCTGGAGGCTCTCTTCCGTCCGCGTGCGCTGGCTTGCGCCTCCTGATCTGTCACTACGCATGCAGAATGGTCCTCCCGACTGGAGTGAGCGGAGGCAGAGCTCAGCAGGAGCGGCTCCAAGAGCCAACCTCGCCTCAAGGACTTCGTATCTTAAACCTTCCCCACCCGCTAACCTCCAAACTCAGCGCCTGGATTCTCCGACCGGAATCTGGGCATTTCCCTAAGGGTTTTCTTCCCTTCCAAACTAGCCGCCGTTTTGTTTTCCCGGTTTCCCCGTAGAAGAGTTAGGTACTCCTCACGAGATTCAGTGCCGTGGACACCGATTTTAGGTAGGCGGCAACCGCCCTTCTCTGGGCGCAAACCTCACCATGTCGCCAACTACCAGACGATGGATATACGCCCCGTTTATCACAAATGATGCAACCTCCAGATGACCCACGTTCGCCTGAGTCTGGCCTCTGGAATCCACAAAAAGCCACCCCGCTCCCCAGTGACCCCAAGATTATGACCACCAGTCCAGTCTGACGGCTCTAGAAGCAATAGCCGCCGCCTCTTTGAAGTCCGGTAAAGTTCTCTGCGTTATCCTGAAGTTCCCGCCCTCGTGGAGCCCCCTGCCCCTCCCTCCAACACGCCCTCCCTGATTAACAACCCCTTCCCTACCCCCATCACACAGGGATGCAGAGTGGACATTCAGTGCTCACCTGGAGAGGCTCGCCAGTTCCCCAAGGCGCCCACACTCGCGAAGGCCGAGAAGGGGAGGTCGGGGGAGGATTGTGTCCCACAGGCCTGCGGAGAGCGCGTGGCGGGTAGGAGAGGAGGGTGTCTCCGAGAGGGACGCTCCCTCGGGCCCGCCCCCCACCACCACTGCGAGGACGCCCCCAAGGAGTCGCGCTCCCTGCCTAATCTGCTAGGGCTGCGGTGTGAATGGAGCTGCCGAGACTCCTGACTCCTCCTCCTCCCCCGCCGCCGGCCCCTCTTATTTGAGC
>NW_006779734.1:0-598 GCF_000442215.2 Lipotes vexillifer
TCTCATATGTGAAATCTAAAATACTGAACTCATGATAGAAAGAATGGAATGATGGTTGCCAGAGCTGGGGGTTGGAGGTGAGGAAAATGAGTGAAGATGATCAAAAGGTAAAAACTTCTAGTTATAAGGTAAGTGAGTAATGGTGATGTAATGTACAGCTCGGTCAGTACAGTTAACGATACCGTATTTTATGTTTGAAAGTTGCTGAGAGAGTAGATCTTGAAAGTTCTCATCACAAAAATAAAATTTGTAATTATGTGAATTAAGGTTAACTAAACTTATTGTGGTAATCATTTCACACACTATATATCAATCATCACATTGTACACCTTGGACAGATACAATATTATGTATCAATTAAATCTCAATAAAACTGGAAAAATTTCATTTATATTTTAGCATAAATATATCAAATTGGGTTTCTTGACAAGATGAATAATAACTATAGATAAAAGGAAATAAGATATTGTTGTTGCTGTTGTTTGCTTTTCCAGAGTGCAAAACACTAAAAAGCGGGGAGGTGAGTATGGGCTTACAAATGCTGCTCCATGGGCCCTAATGCTGTGATACAGACATTTAGTCCAGATCTGAAAGAGAA
>NW_006779735.1:0-2121 GCF_000442215.2 Lipotes vexillifer
CTGCATCGGCAGGCGGACTCCCAACCACTGCGCCACCAGGGAAGCCCTGAACTTGTTTTTTAAAATGAGAAGCATATGTCCAAATTTATTCACTGAAAAAAAATCTGGAAGAATGTGCACCAGACACATTGACAGAAGTCATCTCTGGGTAGTGGGCTTATAGTGATTCTCACTTTCGTCTTTGTACCTTTTTCATAGTCTTTTTACCTTTATACTTTTGTTATAGTCTGAACGTTTGACTAGGGGCATGTATTACCTATGCATTTTTAACATTTATTTTGAGTTTTACAAAAACCCATGTAAAGTTTGAAGATTTGCGTTTTAGACCATGATTAAATTTCCCCAAGTCAAAACAGATGTATTCAAACATTATGTACTCCACAAAAATATCCTGCCCAAATCTACTATAAAAGAGAGCATTTAGCTGTTTATTGCTAGGACTACAGACACCAGCAATATTATTTCCACTGTTGAACTTTTCACCCGCCAATATGTGTGGGCTACTAACACACTTCCTCATTTTTGGGGATTTGTCTTTGATATTTAAAATGTAATTCTTCGACTCAAGGAACATAACCTCAAGGTATTTATATGGTTAAAAATCAAATAATGCACCTTGTTTAGTATAAAGTATGATCCTATGCATATGGTGATTGGGAGGATAAAATAGAAAGGTTATCTATTACTAAATTTAGAAATTATGTCCTGATTGATGGTTGATTTAAATATAACTTCTTGTCAAGCATCTGTTTTTAGAATCAAATTACTATGACTCTACAGTTTCCTTGAAGTCTCAGAGTCTCAAATTTCTGTTTGCCTTTGTATGGTTTTAAGAAAATGAAGAGTGTGAAACTGCAAATTTAGTTTCCATTGTATCATATTTTATATGACACACTGGTCATTTCATAGAAATATAAGGTGGCAAACAAATTGTCTGCAGAAGAAATCATTGTCATTATCTCACTGAATCCCAAGTCATTCAAAACCATCTCCTACACACTGAGGATTCGAGAATGCTTTTGTCTCCCCAGCTGCCCACATGTTTTTCTGATCCACCTCTTCTCCAACTTTGCCTTATTGACCACCCCCAGTGGAATGCTGATTGTTTTTCATCTTGCTTCCTTTGTTTATCTCTAGGGTTTAACTCAATAAACAAAGTGGCTTGGATCAAACTTTGGGCTCTTATGGGTTTGGATGTGTTCTTTGGTCTCAGTTTACCAGAAGGGAGTGTTGCTTCTGACCTCTTTGACTCTTCCCTGCTGATTTTACGAGGCCTTTGATACTAGTAAAGGGTGAGATTTTTGAGGAAGTGGTCTTGCTTTTGTCAGAGGTGGTAATGCCTTTTGTTGCTTTGTGACTCAAGTTGCATTCAGTTACAATCACAAAGATGTGCCTTAAAAAATCAAATTCAAACTAGCAGCAGTAGAAACCCAGGGTTTTGATCTTGGAGGAACAATGTGACTCTTATTATTGATGCAAAAATAGCAAATAAGAACCCTCATCTAGGTTTGGTTTCGCAAGATTTAGGTAATTCATTGCCTACTACACTCACACTCTCAGCCACTTCTCCCAACACATTCTCAGGATGTATAATGGACTAGTGTGTCCACTCCCCCACACTCTTCCAAGAACTTCCAGGCCAAGGGCCCACAAACTCAGAAGCCTTTACAGGCTGAGCAGGTGGAACAGAAGAGTAAATCAGGCTGTTTAAGAAAAACGGATTAGTGGGGACTTGGCCAAGGTAGAGACAGCATGTTCCACCTAGAGAGAGCCTCTTTCCAGCATCGGCCAACTGTTGCTCTGTGGGAATGGGCCTCGGGTGGTCAGAGCTTCCACCCTTCCAATAGAAGCAAGAAATAAAGATTTTTGTTGTGACATTTCCAATCTCATCAACTATTTCCAATGAAATACCAGCACACTTTAGCCCAAACCACGTGTCAGAGAGCTGGATGTGGCTATGGGCCGCCAGTGTGCAACTTCTGATTAAAAACTAAAGTGCAGGGGCATCCCTGGTGGCGCAGTGGTTGAGAGTCCGCCTGCCTGCCGTTGCAGGAGACACGGGTTCATACCCCTGTCCGGGAAGATCCCACATGCCGCGGAGCGGCTGGGCCCGTGAGCCAT
>NW_006779736.1:0-609 GCF_000442215.2 Lipotes vexillifer
TCTCTCCTCTTTCCTCCCCCATCCCCCTTCTGTCCTCCCCCCACCCCCTGCCCCAATCAGTCAATTCTGCTGCTTCCTTATCATTGTAAGAAGCATTTTTTCATGTCTTACCTTACCTTATACTAATCAAAAAGGAGAAGAGAGAAAACGGACCAGAACAGAAAAGCAACCACTTTTTAACCTACAGAAGGATACAAAAAAAGGATTGCAATTTAAAAAAAATTTTAACTCTTTTTGCTGTCAGCTCCTTATGACGGCAGCGCAGTTTCTCAAACATGTACTACTATTTGGAAAACCCTGTGAAAGTGGGATTAAACAGAAATACCAACAGGGATAGAGCTTATGTCTTTTGGAAGAACCATTACATTGTTACCAAGGAATCACAGGTCGTGTATTTCTTTCAACTAAGGGTTTATAGTACTCTAATTAGTAACTCAAATCCAGTTTTGAAGAAAGGTCTAGTTAAATCTCACCTTCCTAATCAGAATAAGAATCTCTGGTACTTAAAAAAAAGACTATGGGGCTTCCCTGGTGGTGCAGTGGTTGAGAGTCCGCCTGCCGATGCCCGGGTCTGGGAAGATCCCACATGCCGCGGAGCGGCTGGGGCCC
>NW_006779737.1:0-752 GCF_000442215.2 Lipotes vexillifer
CATGTGCCTTAAAACATACGCTAACCCTAAACCGTTGTCGTACACTAACCTGTAGCCTAAGCCATCCCCTTTCCCTAACCTTAACCCAAACCCTAACCTTAACCCTTACCCGAAGCCTTACCCTCACTGGTTCCCTAATCCTAAGACGTACGCTAACACTAACCTGTGCCCTAACCTGTACGCTGACTCTAAAGCATTGTCATACCCTAAACTGTACCCTAAAACGTCCCCGTTCCCTAACACTATGCCTAATCATAACACTAACCCTCACTGTTAGCCTTACCCTAAACCGTGCCCTAATTCTAACCCGTTCGCTAACACTAACCCGAGCCCTAACACGTTCGCTAAACCTAAACCATTGTAATACCCTAACCTGTACCCTAAACCGTCCCCTTTCCCTAACCTTAACCCTAAGTCTAACCCTAACCTTAACCCTTACTCGAAGCCTTAACCTAAACCGTGCCCTAATCCTAACCAATACGCTCACACTAACCTGTGCCCTAACATGTACGCTAACCCTAAACCGTTGTCATACCCTAAACTGTACACTAAACCATACCCTTTCCCTAACCCTAACCCTAATCATAACCCTAATCCTTACCGTTAGGCTTACCCTAAATCGTGCCCTAATCCTAACCCGTATGCTAAAACTAACCTGTGCACTAAGACGTAAGCTAAACCTAAAGCAGTTTCATACCCGAACCTGTAACCTAAACTGTCCCTGTACCCTAACCCTAACCCTAACACTTACC
>NW_006779738.1:0-7371 GCF_000442215.2 Lipotes vexillifer
GTGTTTTAGGGTGTCTGTGAACTTATTATGATTTTAGGCAGCCTCTCTGCTAATGGGTGGGGTCGTTTTCCTGTCTTGCTAGTTGTTTGGCATGGGGTGTCCTGCACTGCAGCTTGCTGGTCTTTGGGTGGAGCTGGGTATTAGCATTGGGATTGAGATGTCTTGGAGAGCTCTCGCCGATTGATATTACGTGGCGCCAGGAGGTCTCTGGTGGTCCAGTGTCCTGAACTTGGCTCTGCCATGTCAGAGGCTCAGTCCTGACACCTGGCTGGATCACCAAGACTTGTCCACCCTGGCCCGCCTCCTCCCCTTGTGTCTCCTCTAACTTCCACTTGCATTAACTTCCTTCTGGTTCCCAGCTGGAGAGCACAGATTGCACCTGCTTCGAAGGCCAGTGGGGGCCTTGCCTCACCTGCTGGTCAGCCTCTGTTGCTTGTACTCATTGTAGGCTTGATTTGCATTTTATGGTTTACTTTGCTGTGCAAAAGCTTTTAAGTTTAATTAGGTCCCATTTGTTTATTTTGGTTTTTATTTTCATTACTCTAGGAGATGGATCCAAAAAAGCTATTGCTGCAATTTATGTCGGAGTGTTCTATCTATGTTTTCCTCTAAGAGTTGTATAATATCCAGTCTTATGTTTGTCTTTAATCCATTTTGAGTTCTTTTTTTTTTGATGTGTGTATGGTGTTTGGGAATGTTCTAATAACTTCATTCATTTACATATAGCTGTCCAATTTTCCCAGCACCACTTATTGAAGAGACTGTCTTTTCTCCATTGTATACACTTGCCTCTTTTGTCATAGGTTAGGCGATCATAAGTGCATGGTTTTATCTCTGGGCTTTCTATCCTATTCCATTCATCTATATTTCTCTTTTTGTGCCAGTAACATAATGTTGTGATAAGTGTAGTATAGTCTGAAGTCATAGAGCCTGATTTCTCCAGCTCTGTTTTTCTTTCCCAAGATTGCTTTGGCTATTCAGGGTATTTTGTGTTTCTATACAAATTGTAAAAATGCTTTGTTCTAATTCCGTGAGAAATGTCATTAGTAATTTGATAGGGATTACACTGAATCTGTAGATTGCTTTGGGTAGTAATGTCATTTTTACAATATTGATTCTTCCAATCCACGAAGATGGTATATCTTTCCATCTGTTTGTGTCATCTTTCATTTCTTTCATCAGTATCTTTCTGTTTTCTGAGTACTGGTCTTTTTCCTCCTTAGGTAGGTTTATTCCTAGGTTTTTTATTCTTTTCGATGTGATGGTAAATGCAATTATTTCCTTACTTTCTTTTTCTAATCTTTTGTTGTTAGCATATAGGAATGCAAGAGATCTCTGTGTATTAATTTTGTATCCTGCACCTTTACCAAATTCATTGATGAGCTCTAGTAGTTTTCTGGTAGCATCTTTAGAATTTTGTAAGTATAGTATCATGTCATCTGCAAATACTGACAGTTTTACTACTTCTTTTCCAATTTGGATTCCTTTTATTTCCTTTTCTTCTCTGATTTCTGTGGTTTACACTTTGAAAAGTGTGTTGAATAAAAGTGGCGAAAGTTGACACCCTTGAAGTGTTCCTAATCTTTGAGTAGATGCTTTCAGTTTTCCACCACTGAGCATGATGTTTGCTGTGAGTTTGTCATATATGGCCTTTATTATGTTATGGTAGGTTCCCTCTATGCTCACTTTCTGGAGAGTTTTTATCATAAATGGGTGTTGAATTTTGTCAGAAGCTTTTTCTGCATCTATGGAGATGATCATATGGTTTTTTTCTCTTCAATTTGTTAATATGGTGTATCACATTGACTGATTTGCATATATTGAAGAATCCTTGCCTCCCTGGGATAAATCCCACTTGATCAGGGTGTATGATCCTTTTAATGTATTGTTGGATTCAGTTTGCTGGTATTTTGTTTTGTATTTTTGCATCTATGTTCATCAGTGATATTGCCCTGTAATTTTCTTTTTATGTGATATCTTTGTCTGGTTTTGGTATCAGGTTGTTGGTGGCCTCATAGAATGAGCTTGGGAGTGTTCCTTCCTCTGACATATTTTGGAATAGTTTGAGAAGGGTATGCGTTAACTCTTCTCTAAGGGTTTGATAGAATTCACCTGTGACTAGTCTAGTCCTGGACTTTTGTTTGTTAGAAGATTTTTAATCACAGTTCAGTGATTTTTTAATCAAATTCAGTCCTTGTGATTGGTCTGTTCATATTTTCTGTTTCATCCTGGTTTAGTCTTGGAAGGCTGTACCTTTCTAAGAATTTGTTCTAGGTCAATCATTTTGTTGGCATATAATTGCTTGTAGTAGTCTCTCATGATCCTCTGTATTTCTGTGGTGTTCTTTGTAACTTCTCCTTTTTCATTTCTAATTTTACTGATTTGAGTTCTCTCCCCTTTTTTCTTGTTGAGCCTGGCTAAAGGTTTATCAATTTTGTTTATCTTCTCAAAGAACCGGCTTTTAGTTTCATTGATCTTCACTATTGTTTTCTTGGTCTCTGTTTCATTTATTTCTGCTCCCATCTTTATGATTTCTTTCCTTCTACTAACTTTGGGATTTATTTGTTCTTTCTCTAGTTGCTTTAGGTGAACCGTTAGGTTGTTTATTTGAGAGTCTTCTTGTTTCTTGAGGTAAGATTTTATTGCTATAAACTTCCCTCTTAGAACTGCGTTTGCTGCATCGCATAGGTTTTTGGATTGTCATGTTTTCGTTGTCATATTTGTCTAGGTATTTTTTGATTTCCTCTTTGATTTCTTCAGTGATCCATTGGTTGTTTAGTGACATATTGTTTAGGCATCATGGGTTTGTGTTTTTTGATTTTTTTTCCTGTAATTGATTTCCAATATCATACAGTTGTGGTTGGAAAAGATGCTTGATATGATTTCAGTTTTATTAAATTTACTGAGGCTTGATTTGTGACCCAAGGTGTGATCTGTCCTTGAGAATGTTTCGTGTGCACTTGAAAAGAATGTTTATTTTGCTTCTTTCGGATGGAGTATCCTATAAGTATCACTTAAGTCTAACTGGTCTAATGTGTCATTTATGGCTTTTGTTTCCTTATTGATTTTCTGTCTGGATGATCTGTCCATTGGTGTAAGTAGGGTGTTAAAATCACCCACTATTATTGTGTTACTGTCTGTCTCCCTTTTTATGGCTGTTATTAGCCTTTGCATTATATATTGAGGTGCTCCTATATTGGGTGCATATATATTTACAATTTTGCTATATCTTCTTCTTGGATTATCGCATGATCGTTATGTTGTGTCCTTCCTTGTCACTTGTAACAGTCTATATTTTAAAGTCTATTTTGTCTTATAGGAGAATTGCTACTCCAGCTTTCTTTTGATTTCCATTTGCGTGGAATCTGTTTTTCCACCCCCTCACTTTCAGTCTGTATGTGTCCCTAGGTCTGAAGTATGTCTCTTGTAGACAGCATGTATACCTGTCTTGTTTTTGTATCCATCCAGCCAGTCTGTTTCTTTTGGTTGGAGCATTTAATCCATTTACATTTAAGGTAATTATCGATATATGTGTTCCTATTGCCATTTTCTTCATTGTTTTGGGTTTGTTTTTGTAGTTCTTTTTTCTTCCCTTTCTTTTCTTGTAGTTTGATGATCATCTTTAGTGTTGTGTTTGGATTGCTTTTTCTTTTGTGTGTGTATCTCTTGTAGTTTTTTGGTTTGCATTTCCCATGAGGTTTTGGGAAACCTATATATATACATGGTTGTTTTAATTTGCTGGTCTTAAAGTTTTAAGTTGCTGGTCTTAAAGTCTTTAAGTTGCTGGTCTTGTTTTAAGTTGCTGGTCTCTTAATTTCAAATGCAATTCCTATTTCCTGAATTTGTACTCGCCTCTTCTTACAGTTGCTAATTTTGATATCATATTTGTGTATAGATGATTTCCTGATTTTACTGTATGTTTGCCTTTGCCAGTGAGCTTTCCCATTTGTTATTGTCTTATTTCTAGCTGTGACCTCTTTTTTTTTTTTTTTTCCCCTGCCTAGAGAATTATCCTTTAGCATTTCTTGTAAGGCTGGTTTGGTGGTGCTGAATTCTCTTAGCTTTTCCTTTTCTGAGGAAAGCATCTGATTTCTCCATTGAATCTGAATGAGATCTTTGCTGGGTAGAGTATTCTTGGTTGTAGACTTTTCCCTTTCATCACTTTAAATGTATCATGCCACTCCCTTCTGCCTGCAGAGTTTCTGCTGAAAAATCAGCTGATAACCTGAGGGGAAATTCCCTTGTATGTTATTTGTTGCTTTTCCCTTGTTGCTTTCAATATTTTTCTTTGTATTTAATTTTTGTTAGTTTGATTAATGTGTGTCTCAGTGTGTTCCTTATTGGATTTATCCTGTATGGGACTCTCTGTGGTTCCTGTACTTGGGTGACTATTTACTTTACCATGTTAGGGAAGTTTTCAACTATAATCTCTTTAAATATTTTCTCAGGCCCTTTCTCTTTCTCTTCTCCTTCTGGGCCCCCTATAATTCGAATGTTGCTTTGTTTAATGTTGCCCCGGAGGTCTCTGAGACTGTCCTCATTTTTTTTCATTCTTTTTTCTTTATTTTGTTCTGCAGCAGTGATTTCCACTGTTTTGTCTTCCAGCTCACTTATCCGTTCTTCCTCCTCAGTTATTCTGCTATTGATTCCTTCTGGTGTATTTTTCACTTCAGTCATTTTATTGTTGATCTCTGTTTGTTTGTTCTTTAGTTCTTCTAGGTCTTTGTTAAACATTTCTTTTATCTTCTCAATCAGGGCCTCCATTCTTTTTTCGAGATCTTGGATCATCTTACTATCATTACTCTGGATTCTTTTGCAGGTAGATTGCCTATCTCCTCTTCATTTACTTGTTCTTGTAGGTTTTATCTTGCTCCTTCTTCTGCAGCATATTTCTCTGTTGTCTCATTTTGTTGTTCTTGTAGGTTTTTGTCTTGCGCCTTCATCTGCAACATATTTCTCTTTCGTCTCATTTTGTCTGACTTACTGTGTTTGTGGCCTCTTTTCCACAGGCTGCAGGATCGTAGTTCCTCTTGCTTCTGGTGTCTGCTCCCTGGTAGGTGAGGTTGGTCCAGGGGCTTGTGCCATTATCCCCTTGTTGCGGGGGGCGGGCAGTTGACTGGTGTTGTGATGACCAGAGCTTGCCCTGGATATTGAGTGGGGCCTCCCCTTTGTGCTGTTGTTGTCCCTGACGTGTCAGGGGCAGGGTCTGCTTTCTAGTTGGTGGAGTAAAGGCCCCCAGTTCTGTTTCTTAGCTGTATTTCTGATCTCTGGTGCTAGGTAGGCAGTATTGGATCACTCCCGCTGAAGGAGAGAAGCCACTGAGTGTTCCTCCTCTGGAGCTGTTCACCTGTGAATGTGCTTTGTTGTGTCCCCTTTCGTCCATTGTGCAGGCTCACAAAGTACACTGTTGTTGGCACTGCTCTCAGTCCCACCTTAACTGTGGGTATGCTGGCAGTTGGCCCTGGTAACTCTCAGGCATTTTTTTTTCCCAGGCCACCAGCATAGATTCACCAAGGTCAGTTCCCAGGACTGCAGTAGTTGTGCACCTGGATCCATCGTGGGAGCTATGGGGGCAGCTCAGACTCTGGCCTGGTCCCAACCTCCCTGTGTAGGTGCCCACAAAGCCCACATCTGCTAAAGCCAGACTCACCTCAGCTGCAGGAGCACTTGTTGTCCGTTCAGATGTTCCACAGGTGCTGAATTTAGGAGGCTGTCAGCGGAGGTGTAACTCTGTGGTTCCTGCAGCCACGAGGAGAGATTTCAGCTCTTCTTCCTTAGTCACATGGCCCCTGGGGCTCAGCTGTGGTTTCAGCCCCACCTCTGTGTGTGTTCCTCCCACCAGAGTCTGCTCTATACGTTGCTGTCAGGTGGGAGGGGGCTAAAGCAGTGATCAGGGCAAGCGGGCTGCCCAGCTGGGAGGGAGCTGAGGCAGCGATCAGGGGAGCAGGTCAGCCAGCTGGGAGCGAGGGGCCGAGGAGGCAGTGATGGGGGTGTGTGAGCCGGCTCCAGAAGGAGCCCTCCCTAGTGCCCATGGAGACAGGGGCTGGTGCCCGAGGAGAGAGGCTGCAATGGCGGCCCCACCCTTTGCATATCACTCAACAGTGGCGCTTCGCTTCTTTGTCAGTCCAGGCTTCCTCCACGAGCATTTCTGGTTGCGGAGCTCCTCACTCGCATCCCCTCAGTCTGTCTCCTCACAGCCAACAGCAGGTGAGGGGGCTTCCCCAGATGTGGGGACCTCTCGTCACATTCAGCTGTCTTCCAGGGGCACAGGTTGCATCCTGCTTCCTCTCCTCTTCCTTTCCCCTTCTTTCTTCTGTCCTACCCAGTTGCATGAGGATCTTTCTTGTCCTTTTAGGTGTCCAAGGCCCTCTGCTAGTGTTCATCAGGTGCTCTGTGGAAATAGTTCCATTCGTAGCTGTATTCTTGATGCATTTGTGGGGAGATATGAATTTCACGTCCTGCTACTCCTCTGCCATCTTGAGGATATCATGTCAGCTTTTATAATCAATTATTATCATATGACTTAAAATTCTATATACACTTAAAGAAGACTGACTTTGATGACAAAAACCAAGTCCAAGCCAATCTGTCCACCTAGCTGTGTTAATTCAGACAAGTTGTGCCTTTCTGAACCATAATTTTCTCATCCCGAGCAAGGAGCTATGGCCACATGTGCTTTCCCGCCAGGCACTTAAGAAAAGGAACTTCCTGTCTGCAAGGCTAATTTTATTGTAATGAGGCCATATGAGCAAAAGGTTACATTTGGGTGTCAGAGATCCTCACCTCACACTTATCACCCCAAAATGTGTGCTTTCCTGTCAGTCTGGAAGTCACTGCTTTTCTTTGTCTGCTCAAGGACCCCTGTTGTTTACAAGATGTGTGGTTTCCTGCCATCTGGCCTGTGTCCCCCTTTCTCTGCTCATACCTAGCTAACTGCCTGCTCTAACATTCCCGCCTCAAGGAGTCTGGACCCTTAAAATCTTTTAAGGAGCACAGGTCGATGGTCTGTCTTTTGTAACTGCTTCAAGCTGAGCATGGGTGTTGTCCCTACCTGTGGGTCTAGATCTCCTTGCTTATCTGTCAGAGATAGGGGTCTTGTTTAGAGTGGCAGAGATGGAGCGTGGGGAGTAGAAGGAGGCAGCAGCCTTGCCCAGTGGGTGTTGATGGTCCCTATCTTCAGGTGGGATGGGTTGAAATCCCTGGCATAGCATCATTTGAAGTTGGAGTTGTATCCTAGAGGATAGACATTTAGCTAGGTGGTTAAAAATACAAGGACCAAGGAGAAAGATGAGAAATATAGATGGGCCTAGAAATGGGAGAAGCCAAGTATATCCTGGAAACCATCCCTTTAGGGTCTCAGTCCATTCCTGC
>NW_006779738.1:7381-13702 GCF_000442215.2 Lipotes vexillifer
ATTCCTGCTTCTCTTGATTATACCTGTGGATCCAGGAAGCCTGTTCATAGATTTCTTGAACATTTACTTTTACTTCTCCTGTGACATTAATATATATGTAGCATGTTTTATTTACGATAGCACAAACCCCTCCTTGGCTTGCTAGGAGATAGTCTAGGGCTCGATGGTTGTTGAAGGCCACCTCTGCCAGGGAATCTAGGGATTTTTGTAAGAGTGTGAGAGAGTCTCCAGTTCTCTTTAGTGTGCTGTCCAGGGAGGAGGTTAGATACATCAGGGTTGCCTCATTGTAGGTAAATTTTCCCCAAAGGGCAGCTTCACCTTGGGTCCCCATATTTCCTGCTAGCACCAAACCAAAGGCCCTTTTTTGTCTCACATGGGTCACACTGAGGATGGTTATTTGGGCTGGAGCCATAGTTCCCAAGGTGTAGTACCCATAATGAAGTGTGGCGTCTAGATGTGAGAGAGCAGTGGCTTTGGTTATTGTGAGGTCCCACATAGGCATAATAATCCAGGCAGTGCTGGTAAAGCAGCGTCATTGGTTTGCTTATACAGCTGGAGAAAAGTTCTGGGAGGTGGGAGACAGTTGTGGAGAGGTCCCGTCTGCATTTTTGGATTTGGTCCCTGGTTTGGAGTGTCCAGGGTGAGGTCTGTATTCAGGGATAGTCATGGTAAGGGAGTGTCTGATATAATAGCACAAGCAGTTCTGTTGGCATTAGTTAGTGAGCTGTCATACATACATGTGTTTTGTTAGGGGTGCAGATGAAATGTAAAGAGGCTGGCGCACTATATCACTCCAATTTATAGGCTTAAAGTTATGCAACGACAGGCTTAGGCTTGTGTTAGAGGCTTAAGGGCTGAAGAGGGGTCTGTGTGTCTCCTCTGAGTATTGCTGTGACAAGGTGTGCATCCTAAGGTTTGATTGCAGATTAGGGAGGTTTTGGTGATATTTATAGCCCTCGAATAGGGAGGTGTGATGCAGTAACAGAGCGGAGGTGGCCTTTCCCATATAACGATTAAGGAAAAATCTTGCCTAGGGTAATTAAAAGAGGATTGGTTAAAAGCTGAGAATACAGTATGGCTGTTGACGGCATAGGCCTTGAGGCTGGAACTAATGTCTCCTGGGGTGGTGGGTTGGGGATGGCAAACCCAAGAGAGATTGAGATTTTACCCTTTAGCAATAACCCAGGAGTTATTGACTATTCTGTTATCTTTCCATGTTAAGTCTTGGGACCAAAGAGATTGGATAGGTAAGAGGAGAACAAGTAAGAGCGGGGGTGGGGTCCCTAGCATCTTTCAGAAGGAGAAAAAAAGGCTGCGGGCCATCTTTGGGTTTTTGGCAGGTCTTATCAAACCCAGCCTGGACAGAGGACTTCCCTCTTGGGTATAGGTGCAGAGCTAAAGCAATACTCATAAAAGATTCCAAGAGCGAGGAGCAGATCAAGGAGGACAAGAAGTATGCAAATCCTCCACAGTAGTTTGGTTATTTTGTGGGTGGACTGGGGTATCAGAGGGCAAAAAAGAAAATAGTGGCTCTGGGTAATCAGCCTTGGATCTGTGACGTTTCTTTGTCCTTCCTGAGTAAGAGCTTCAGGTCCCGAAGAGGCTCTCCCATCCACCTGGACTCTTTTGGCCGTCCAAGGTCCTCCCTGTCCTGTGAAGACTCAGGGGGAGAGGTAGGTTTAATTCTAGGAAGGTGCACCCAACTAGTTACCCCTGTAGTTTTACTACAGTAGGAGTGCTGAGAAGGACATAGTAAGGCCCTTTCCAGTCGGGCAATAATTGATGAGAGGGGGACCCTTCTCTCCACGCTTTTAGGAAGACAGAATCTCCTGGCTGAACCTGCATGGAGCCTGTTTCCTGGCTGGGGGCTGGCAAAACCTGATTTCCATATTCTGAAATCGTCATTTGGACTTGCTGCAGATTAATTAGGTACCTAATGAATTCACTGGTTTTGGTGTCTACCAAAATATCAGAGGAAAAAAGGGGCCTATTGTAAGTCATTTCAAAGGGGCTGAGCCTTAGCCCTGTTTTAGGTGTGACCCTGGTTCTCAGGAGGGCTATGGGTAAAAGCTTTGTCCAAGGTTCTCATGTCTCTTGACAAAGCTTAGCCAGGATTCTTTTTTCTTTTTTTTTTCTTTTTCTTTTTCATTGGAATGTAGTTGATTTACAATGTTGTGTTAGTTTCAGGTGTACAGAAAAGTGATTCAGTTATACATACATATATATGTATTTTTTTCAGATTATTTTCCCTTATAGGTTATTACAAAATATTGAGTATAGTTCCCTGTACTATATAGTAGGTATTCGTTGTTATCTACTTTATATATAGTAGTGTTTTTTCATTAGTCCCAAACTACTATTTATCCCTCCTCCCCCGCCGCCCCAGCTTTCCCCTTTGGTAGCCATAAGTGTGTTTTCTATGTCTGTGGGTCTATTTCTGTTCTGTATCAAAGTTCATTTGTATACTTTTTCTAAGATTCCACATATAAGCGATATCATATCATATTTGTCTTTATCTGGCTTACTTCAGTTATTATGGTAATCTAGGTCCATCCATGTTGCTGCAAATGGTATTATTTCATTCTTTTGATGGCTGAATAGTTTTCCATTGTATATCTGTACCATGTCTTCCTTATCCATTCATCTGTTGATAGACATTTAGGTTACTTCCATGTCTTGGCTATTGTCAATCATGGTTCAATGAACATTGGGGCGCAGGTATCTTTTGGAATTAGGGTTTTCTCCAGATATATGACCAGGAGTGGGATTGCAGGATCATCTGGTAGCTATATTTTGGTTTTTTACAGACCCTCCATACTTTTCTCCATAGAGGCTGTACCAACTTCCATTCCCACCAAGAGTATAGGAGGTTTCCTTTTTCTCTACATCCTCTCCAGAATTTATTTGTAGCCTTTTTAATGATGGCCATTCTGACCGGTGTGAGGTGATACCTCATTGTAGTTTTGATTTTAATTTCTCTAATAATTAGTGATGTTGAGCATCTTTTCATGTGTCCTTTGGCCATTTGTATATCTTCTTTGGAGAAATGTCTATTTGGGTCTTTAAATTGTTTGCTTTATTTTGATATTGAGCTGAATGAGCTGTTTGTGTATTTTGGAAATTAAGCCCTTGTAGGTCACATCATTTTCAAATATTTTCTTCCATTGTGTAGGTTGTCTTTTAGTTTTGTTTATGGTTTCTTTCACTGTGCAAAAGCTTTTAAGTTTAATTAGGTCCCGCTTGTTTATTTTTGGAAAGAAATTGAAGATGACAGAAAAAGATGGAAAGATATACCCTGTTCTTGGATTGGAAGAATCAATATTGTCAAAATGACTAAACTACCCAAGGCAATCTACAGGTTCAGTACAATTCCTATCAAATTACCAATGGCTTTTTTCACAGAACTAGAACAAGAAATTTTAAAATTTGTATGGAAACACAAAAGACCCTGTATAGCCAAAGCAATCTTGAGAAAGAGAAACAGACCTGGAGGGATCAGGCTCCCTGATTTCAGACTATACTACAGAACTACAGTAATCAAAACAGTATGGTACTGGCACAAAAAACAGACATATAGATCAATGGAACAGGATAGAAAGTCCAGAAATAAACCCACACACCTATGGTCAATTAATCTGACAAAGGAGGCAAGAATATACGATGGGGAAAAGAAGTATCTTCAATAAATGGTGCTGGGAAAACTTGAACATTCTTTTCAACATGAAAAGAATGAAATTAGAACATTCTCTAATACCACACACAAAAATAAACTCAAAATGGATTAAAGACCTAATTTAAGACCAGATATTATAAAACTCCTAGAGGAAAACACAGGCAGGATTCTTTTTTAAAGTTGATTGCCCTTTCTATTTTCCCTGGTGATTGAGGCCTCCAGCCAGCATGGAGGTGGTAGCAAATGCCTAGGGCAGTAGAGATTTGTTGTGTAATCTTAGCCACAAAAGAGGGGCCATTATCACTTTTTAAAGACCGTTGAAGTCTGAACCAAGGAATTATTTTCTTTCATAATGCCTTCGTTACTTTCCTAAGCTCTCTGGTCCTTGTTGGAAAGGCATCCTTCCACCCAGTGAAAGTGTCAATAAAAATTAGGAGGTATTTATCTCCCTGGGAGGATGGCATCTGGGTAAAGTCTTCTCCCAGATAAGTTCCTCTTCTTTGGATGGGCTGGAGGAGGGGTGGGGGCCTGTTTTCCCTCTGGGCTGTTAGGGTAGCATATGTTACAGGCCTTTGTGATTTCTAAGATAGTCTGAGAAAGGCCTATGCCAGAAAAAGCTTTTTCCACCAAGCTAGTCAAAGCATCCCTCCCCAGATGAGAGGAATCATGGAGTGCCTTTAAAATTTTCCATTGTAATGCTCTGGGCAGCATTATTGTATGTTCCTTAATCCACCATCCATTGGGGCCCTTTTGATATCCCCTAGTTCTAGCCCACTTTATTTCCTTATTTATATACTGGGGTGGCAAAAGCAGGCTGGGGGTTGGTACATGGAGGGAGTAAGGTAACCTGAGTTGAAGGGGTTTTCAGAGCTGCACTCTTTGCTGTCTTGTCAGCCAGGTTATTTGCTTTTACTAGTGTGAATTTCCCTTCTGGTGTCTCTTAGAGTGGATAACTGCCATTTCCTTAGGGTCTTGTACTGCCTGTAGGAGTTCCAAGATCTCCTGGCAGTGCTGGATTGGGGAGCCCCAATGCAGTCCGGAGTCCCCTGTGTTTCAAGAAGGCAGCATGTGCATGTAACACCAAAAATGCATACTTAGAATCCATATAGATATTGATCCTCTTGTCTTTTCCTAGCCTTAGAGCTTGAGCTAGGGCTATAAGCTTGGCTTCTGGTGCCAAGGTTTGGGGTGGCAGGGCATCAGCCTCTACGAGCTCATGTAAATCTACGATGGCATATCCTGCTTTCTGGACGCTACATCATGTATGTAGCTACTTCCATCAGTAAACCAGTCAGCATCAGGGTCCTCGAGGGGCTGGTCCCTAAGGTCAGGTCTGCTGGAATACACCTGTTTGATGGTCTCAGTACAAGAATGAGACAACTCCCCTGGGCTTTCTCTTGGCATACAGGTAGCTGGATTTAAGGCCTGACATACTTTAAGGGTCACTTCAGGAGAGTCAAGAAGGATGGCCTGATATTTTGTGAGGGGGCCTCCAGTCAGCCATTGTTGTCCTTTAATTTCTAATACTCCCTGTACCTGGTGTTGGGTTAATACTTCGGGGTTGATCCATGGTGAGTTTTGTGGCCTCTTCAACTAGCAGGGCTGTGGCTGCTATGGCTCTCAGACAGCCTGGCCATCCTGAGGCCACTGGTCCAATTGCTTGGAGAGATATACCACTAGCCATGGAACTGGCCCTACTTTTTGGGTGAGAACTCCCAGGGCTATTCCGTTTCTTTGAGGTAAATAGAGTAAAGGGCTTGTTAAGATCTGGGATCCCTATAGGGCTCGGGCACTAGTCAGGGCTGTCTTTATCTAATCAAACGCTCTTTGTAAATTCCCTGTCCAGTATAGAGGTTCTGTGTCCATTCCCTTCAAGGCCTCATACAATGGTTTTGCCATGAGACCAACCCTGGGGATCCAAATCCTGTAAAACCCAGCCCTTCCTAAGAAGGTTCTGAGCTGTTTCTTTGTATGTGGTCATTGTAAATGGAGGATTGCTTCCTTATGCTGGGTCGTAAGGGTGTGCTTCTCTTGGCTTAGAACATGTCCCAGGTAGGTGACCCTCTGGGAGGAAATTTGGGCTTTCTGGGGGGATACTTTATACCCCCTGGAGCCCAGGAAACTGAAGATCTGTACAGTGTTTTGGTCTGAAGCTTCCTTTGAAGGGCTGCAGATAAGGAGTCATCTGCATATTGTAATAATGCCCTCATATCTAACTTTAGTTTCCTTAGTTCCAAGGCCTTGCCAAACAGGTTTGGGCTGTCCTGGAATCCCTAAGGAAGGACAGTTCAGGTATATTATTGGGTCTCATTAGTGTCTGGATTAGTCCATTCAAGAGCAAAAATATATTGAGAATCAGGGTGAACAGGTATACAGAAGAAGGCATTTTAAGATCAAGGACTGTAAACTAGGTGTATCCTTTGGGACCAAGTAAGTATTGTGTATGGGTTGGGAATAATTGGATGAAGAGGAATTACAGCTTCACTTAAGATTCAGACATCTTGGACCATTCTATGTTCCCTACTAGGTTTGAGGACAGGTAGGGTTAGAGTATTACAGGGAGATTGACATGGCACCAAAAACATATATATATATATATATATATATATATATATATATATATATATATATATATATATATATATTAA
>NW_006779738.1:14087-21995 GCF_000442215.2 Lipotes vexillifer
TTACAGTACACGGGCCTCTCACTGTTGTGGCCTCTCCCGTTGCGGAGCACAGGCTCCAGACGTGCAGGCTCAGCGGCCATGGCTCACGGGCCCAGCCGCTCCACAGTACGTGGGATCTTCCTGGACCGGGGCACGAACCCGTGTCCCCTGCATCGGCAGGTGGACTCTCAACCACTGCGTCACCAGGGAAGCCCAAAAGCCTATATTTGATAAATTTTGAGATTAGGGGTTGGAGTCTCTGGTTTTATGGGGTGTTGCTGCCTGGAAAGGAAGTTGTTAGTTTCTTTCAAGGTGATTTTTATAGGAGTGACAAACTTTGCCTTCCCTGGGATTCCCTGATCCCAGACCTGTAGATCTATGTTTTTCTGGGGGAATATTTTGGGCTGGACTGTCCATGTCTTGTATAATACATAGTCTAGCCAAAAATATTCCTTGCTTTTGGTTTTCAGAGAGAGTAAGAGTCACCCCCAAGGCTGAGAGAAAGTCCCTTCCAAGTAATGGTCTAGGGCATTCAGGCATTACAAGAAACTTGTGAGTTATAAGTATCTTTCCCCAGGTGCAAGGTAGAGGGGTGGTGAAATGTTTTAGCTTTGGTCTTCCTTCTACTCCAATAATAGAGCAGGTTTCGGGGGCAAGGGGCCCAGTGTGAGAAGTCAGGACAAAGTAAGTGGCTCCCGTGTCCACTAGAAACTGGAGAAGTTTACCTGTCAAGTCTCCTGCAGTTCTTCCTGTGTGATGATGATGGTCTCCTCAGGAGCCCTGGGAGGTCCTGGGTCCTGTCAATCAAACACTGCCGTGACTGGTGTGGGGGAATTACCTCACTTGCTTCGGAGCTGGGGGCATGCCCTCCTCCAGTGGTGTACCTTCTTACAGTGTGGGCATGGCATCCTGGGTGTAGCTGGGACCTGTTTCCTGGGCATTCCTTCCTCTAGGGTTTGGGGCTCCCACAGCTAAAAAAGGTTCCCTTTCCTGGCAGGGATCTTCTGGGAGTACTTTTGGGGTGGGTTAGGTCTTGTCGTGATGGCTGCCAAAAGCCTAGCCTGCAGTCGTCCCTTTCTTAAGTCACACTGTTCCTTCCTTTCCTCCTCAGCCTGGTCTCTATTGCTAAAGACCCTGAAGGCCGTATCAATAAAAAGGTTGAGAGGCGTTTGGGGCCCCATGGCAAACTTTTGAAGCTTTCTATGGGTGTCAGGGGCTGATTGGCTAATGAAGTGGGTTGCAAATACTGTGTGTCCCTCAAAAGTGTCTGCATCTACATTCATATACTTTCTGAGAGTATCTGTTGATACCAATCGGGCTTGAAGTAGGATTGGATTTTCATCTTGGCCTTGGGTGATCTCTTTAACCATATCATAGTTAACAGGGTTAAATATGCATTGTTTCATCCCTTCATCAAGGCAGAGGATCATGTGATTCCTGCTAGTGATACCAGGCTGGCCTGGCCAATAGTCCCAACTGGGATCCATTAGAGGCACTGCTGTCATGTCCACAGGGCATTGGTGAGGTTGGGTGACATGTAATCCATCAGCATATGTTTGAGCCTGTGCCCAAATATGGGTCTTTCCTCAGTGGTGCAGCAGTGGGAAAGAACAATATTTAGGTCCTTCCAGGTAAGGTCAAAGGATAGAGTTAGTCCCTGGAATTCTTCAGTGAGCCATCTGGGGTCCTCGGAGAATCAGCCTAAGGGAGTGCAGCAGTGGGTTGGACAAAGAAAAAGGGGTGTGGACTCCGGTAATTTCCTGAGGCCCACTTACTACTTCCTGAAGGGGGCTGGGAAGCTCTGGCTACACTGCTGGTGTGGAAGGGTAAAGAGGCTTATAGGGCAGGGGAGGAGCTGAAGATGGTGGAAGAGTGTGGGGCTTGGGTCTTCTGTCTGGGGCTTGTGTTCCTCCACAGATGCCACTAGAGAGGGCTTTGGTGTAGCCTGAATGGGTCCCAGCCAGCAAGGTTCCCTAACATAGGATTTGCGTAGCTCCAGGTTCTCTCGTAGGGCCTCAAAAACCTGAACATGAGGAACTTCTGTTCATTTAGATGTCTAACTGTAGGATGTTATGCATTAGAGTTGAGGCTTCTATTTTCTGGTCAGACCTCATCGTCCTCAAGTTTATATTGGGGCCAGGCTGTGTTACAAAAGAAAGCACGTTTTTTTTTCACTTTAAACAATCTAGAGGAAACTTGTCCTAGGGACTCAGAATGCGCCTGAGGGGTCAGTCCCTGGGGATGGAAGAGGTGTTTCCTATCATTCCTTCAGGGAGATGGTACTCCCGTAACAGAGAGGTGCACTGGCGTTAGGAGGTCCCGTGGGGATTCCCTAGGGCAGGACTTGTTCTAGGTGTCCCTGTCCACCTAGTGCCTTCCATACTAGTCACAATGGGGGTTAGCTACTCCCCCATACGGCCGTCCTGCTAGCCCCAGCATCCTGGGGCCTGTGTCCTATCGTGGTGTCTGCGGTACCCAGGATGAGTGACCTTCCTGAAGCCTTCTCTATAGATTCTGTGGCCAACAATTAATCTCTGTGTTTTGGGGTATGTACTTCTAGAACAGATATCCTCATAGTTCCAGGACCTATTTAGGTTACAGTTTTTTTTCCCTAAGAGGATGGTATATTTCTGGAAACAGGCACTGGCCATTAAGGGAGGTGGTTTGTGAAAAAGCTTCTCTTTTCCCTTCCCTTTTGTGGGCAGCACCCCCTGGCCTGGGTGCTACCCTGCCCACCCCCCCCCCCCGAATGCTCCATGCAGCGGGCAGCGCCACCAGGCGGGGGTGGGGGTGGGATATGGTGGCCCAAGGTGGAGGCACTCTGTCTGCACTTGGTGGGACGGAGGGCCCGACAGCCCTGCGAGAACAGTCCCAATCACGCAACCCAGGGGAGGCAAGCATGGCAAACGGGGGTCATGTGTCCCCGGGGCGTGGCCATGCGTGTGTCCCGCCCCCAGCATGAACTGCCCCGTACCCACAGTGTGAGTTGGGGGCGGGGATGGATCCCGCTTGTGTGGCTGACCGTGGAGGGGGCTGGCCGAATGCAGGGCGCCGTGCAGAGGCGAGTGGAGGATGGCAGCCCAGATGCAGCCCCACCGCCGCTGGTTCCAACCGCACGGGGCAGGACTGTCCCCCTTCCCGACACCAGGGGTTATGTACACAGACCACCTACGGCACGAGGGAGCTCCCGAAGGGGCCGTAACAGCCATGGGCACGGTGTGAACTCTCTTACAGTCTGAGTAAGGCTGCATTTTATACTTCCACACAATTGAACCCGATGACAGCTAATTAAATGGTGGATAAGGCAAACCCAGAGGGCAAAGCTCCTATGGTTTGGGTGCCTAGCCACCTGTGAGAATGCTTGGAAACTTCTCCTGACGTGCCTTGCGAGTAATGAGAGGTATAAGACCTAACGGCAAGGTTGGAAAATGCCTGGCAGATTCACTTTCCCCATTTCCAGCAGAGTAAGGCATGAAATAAGAATGGAAAGTAAAAGTTAGGGACGCGGAGAGAGACAAGGATAGTGAGGCATAGGTAGACTAATAATAAGCCTATAAGGGTAGCTGCAGGGAGTGGGGTGGTGGTACGCTTTTAACTGTGTGCCTGAAAACGTTGCCCGGAAATGGCCTTGAGGTGGGCGGACAGACCTGTTGTCATCCGGAGGAGAGTCTGCCAGTGGCGAGTGCCCTAGCGGCCCTAGCGGCTTTTAGATGCCGACTCCTGCCCACATCTTTGCAACAACAGGTCCGAAAATGGGACGGACAGTAAGAGAGGGAGAGAGAGAGGGAGGGAGTGGAGGGGGGAGAAATGAACGGCAGGAAGCAAGGCAGCGCCTCCCAAGCGTAAGGGAGGCGAGAGGCTGAGGCTTACCGAATTCCCCTGGCTGCCTCGCCAAAGATGATACTGGCGGCTAAATTTCTTGTCTCGTCGCAGAAGGAATTCAGGGACAAGGCGGGAGGTCAGGAAAGTAAAGCAAGGGTTTATTTAAGCGATTGTATGCTCCCTAGGGGAGAGCAGCCAGGCTCGGGTGAGTAGCTGCCCTGAGTTTCTTTGGGAAACTTGTCATGTGGATGTAGAAGTGAAGAGGTGCAATATTCATTTGGGAGGGAGACGTTTGGGGGTTGTTTTCCCTGGTTTTCATCAGCCCCACCTTCCTGAGGGGAGGAAGGATTTTTGTCCTTATTTAGCCTTGATTGGAAGTATCGTCGCATCGGTGCATGATGAGAACTTCTTATATACAAGGCTAATTTTATTGTAATGAGGGCATAGTGACCAAAAGGTTACAATGGACACCAGAGATTCCCGCCTTTTCCCACCTTTATTTGTCTGCCTTCAGGACACTTGTCACCCCAAAATGTGTGGTTTCCTGTCAGTCTGGAAGTTCCTACTTTTCTTTGTCTACCGAAGGACCCCGGCTGTTAGGTGTGTGGTTCCTGCCATTTGGCCATTGCCCACCTTGCTCTGCTCCTATCTAGCTAACTGCCTGCTTTAGCTGTTTATCTTATGGAGTAGGATCAAGAGATGTTTCCAAAGAAAAAAAGTGGGGTAGGAATAGATGAAATAAGAAAGGGAGAAAAATGGCTGTGAGAGTGGAAGCAGAGACATGAAGATAGGATATTATGACACTCTTTGTGATTGTTTGAATACTTGAAAATTTCTGAATACTTGAATACTTGAAAAACTCATTTCTTTCTTGAGTTTGAGTTAGGCAGCCCTGAGCTTAATCATAGAAGTAGAGAGTCCCAGTGTGTTTGTAATTCGTGCAACATTTCCTGGGAGATTTAATAATAATGCCAATGCAGAAAATCTGCCCCTTCCCCTTTGAGGCCTTGAGATGGAAATAAAGGGGTACCCTCCTCCTCTGTCAGCCACTGACAGCACCAGTGACAGTTTCTAAAGTGACCAGCTCTGCGCCTTTAGTCTTCCTCCAACACTGATGGCCAAAGGCCACAAGTGCAAGGAAGCTTCCTTTCCTGAATTCAGCCTTTCTCTGCTTCTCCCTGAGCACTTGTCTGTCACCGACCAGGGCTCTAAAGCCAGGAGCAATCAATCAGGAGAGTCTACAAGAATCTGCAGAATCCAGGGGACAACTAGGAATTTGTTCGCTCACCTCTCATCTGTACTGTTGTTTCATGTCCACTCTGACTTTGGCATTATGAACAGAAGACCTGAATCTGTCAGACTTTATGTCCCAGAAGAACATTTATTCTTCTCCGCTGTGTGCTTACTCTGAAGTGTTTTGTGGCAAAGGGGAACGTGGTCTTGGATGTTTTGTGGAGCTGACCTCATTTATTTTATCCAGACTCCTCAGAACATGAGGTCACCTCCTTGAGCAGGACTGAGGATTCCCACAGCACAGAAAAATTGACTCCTTCACCCAAATAAAAATGTTACTGAGAGGTTTAGTATGAGCCTCCCCAGAATGTGCCACTCTGGCATGTGGATTACTTTGAGCTCAAGTCAATCAAGCCTCAGAAGACTCAGGAAGAGCTTTTTACCTCCTCCTTAAGTGTCTGTCTAAAAGAATTCAGATAGAAGACCTGGTCCAGGAAGAGAACCATCACCAGGGATAACTATAGAGAGTGTGGGCTGGTGTGGGAGGCCGGGGGGAGCCTGGCAGGGCCTGTTTGTTCTACCTGGCACAGCAAAAACTTGTTTACCAAATATTTGCTCTTGCCACCATCCTGTGAATTGTCTTCCTTCCCTTTGAAGGCCCAGACCCCACTCTCTTCTCCTGAGCTCAGGATGGCACATAAGCCTCAGCTGCCTCACTGTTGGGAGCCTCTCATGTCTTTGTGGGGCTCACGTACATAAAAAATTGTTTTTCTCCTGTGAACCTGTCTTATGTCCATTTAACCTGCCAAAGAACCTAGAAAGGAAGAAGGGCAAAGTTTTTCAAGACAAATGCAAAATCTAAGTACCACAGCTGTGATGTTGTGCCAATGGGCTGAAAAAGACAGTAGATACCCAGCACTGCCCTTGGTACACAGTACCTGTTCAATTAGCATTGGAACGTTTCATATATCACTTACTGGTGTGCCAGTCCTCTTCCAGATTAAGACAGAAAATGAATCCCTATTGTTGCATGGAAACGAATTTGCCCTGAATAAGGAAGAGTTCCTAAAATGAAAGCTGATTAAAAATTAAAATGATTTGGGAGACAGTGATTTTTCTGTTATTGGGGGTTTCCAAGAAATCTGGATGACCCCAAGACAAGGAAATGACAGGGGTGGAGCTAGGTGATTCAAAATGCTCCATAGCTCTGAGGTTCCGTAATCATAAAAGCAGAAAACTTGCATAGCTACAGGGACGTATGACAGGCCTTAAGGCAGTGTTTGGATTGCGCTAGACACACACAACTTGAAAGCTCAAGGCTTTCAAGGCTTTTTGATGCATCCCAGTTATAAGTGAAATGGAGAAAGAGGGTGAGAAAGTTAAATAGTTTAATCAGAGCAGTTTTACAATTCTAAAATTAACAAGCAGACCTTGTAATAAAAGAGCTCCAATATTTGCAAAATGACCTTGCTTCCATTCTGAATCTTTTTTATTTGTAAAGATTCACATTACATTTAAAAGGACTCAAAATGGAGTGATTGATATATTCGTGTTTTTTGATGCAACTGATGAAATCCCTGAATGGATATTGCTTCAGCTTTGATATTAAAAAAATGGCCTGACAAGAAGTCCTTAATCCACAACTGGTCACAGGTGGCCGAAAGAAAGAGAAAAACCCAAAACTACTGTCAAGTTCATAATGTATCACATTGTTGGTGGATGACACTGGCTCCAAATATACAATTAAGCCCACGACACTTTATTACTATGAATATAATTATCATGAAAGTTCTTTCACGTGGATCAACTTGCTTCTGAAGGTTTTCTTGGTTCGTTTAAACTTGCATAATAAACATGCAATTTCTTTTGAAAGTGTATTTTTTGCAGTCTTTTTGTTTTCATACAAAGATTTCATAAAGTTGCAATATTGCATCAGAGCATTACCAGAATAAGAGCACAGGGGGAGGGGAAATGGGAGTCTGGATGAATGAGAAGAACCTCCTCTCATCCTGAGACAGGCCACCCGTCTGTTTTAAAAGGTGCACGCAAACTGCTTTTCTTACCCTCCCCCACCAAAGAAAAGCATGAAAGAAAAAAAAACCCTCACAAAAATCAATCTAACTAAGAAAAAAAGTCGACATAAAGAAAATAAAGATGTTTTTTCATGCACATATCTTCTGCATAGCTCAACCCACATATAGTAAGGCACTATTTCCCTTCGTAACTGGTGTCCACGGCAATCTGGTAAGTGCTACAGTGCTCTGTGACCATTGGAGAGTTCCTTTCTGGATGGTGAAATAAAGAGGCCGGATGAGTGTGGCTGCCACGCTTCTCTGTGAAAGCCCCATAGTGCAAGCTGATTTCCAGGAGTCTCAGAAGGAAATCTGTGTGTGTAACAATTGAGAGTCTCCAGAATGGTTTTCTTTCCAAAGTTCCTATTTTGTCCTTGTATGAATTTAGATTATTCTTCAGTCATTATTCTCAAAGAAAATACACTAGGTGGGGGAAAAAGCACAGTCAAGTCTTCAGAAACACAGCTTCACTGCTCTGAGAAAGCATATAACGCTGGCAATTCAGAAAATCAGATGTTTCCAAGGGAACAGAGAGAGAGAGAGAGAGAGTCTAGAAACAGAAGAACAGAGACAAAGACAGAGAGAGCGTGTCTGTGTGTGTGTGTGTGTGTGTGTGTGTGTGTGTGTGTGTGTGTGTGTTTGTTTTCGGAGGTGATCTGGGACTGAGATTAATTTAGCTGGTCTTCGTACTGTTTCCGGAAACAATCCCCAGCGGGGAAAAATTCCCAGCACCTTTCTTGATACATCTTCCAAACATAAGATTCCTGTAAAAGTAAAGGCAATGTGTTAAGAACATGTCTTT
>NW_006779738.1:22056-38224 GCF_000442215.2 Lipotes vexillifer
GGACCTCTGTGTTACCACAAAATATAAGATGGAAAGAGACTCAAATTTGTTATTTTATATACATATATATATATATGTCACATACGTATAATGGTGTATTACACATGGTTATAATCCCAAATTCATTTAGATAGTTCCTAATTATACCAGGTGTTATTTATTTCTACTAATAAATAATCTTCATCCTGACTATAATATAATAATGATAAAAACCTATTTGTGATATATGATTTTGAGGGTTCCTTAAAACTATTATTTTTGTTTAATTGTACCATTCAAATTCAAACTATTAACAATGGCAGGTGAATATATGTGGAGGGAGAATTTCAAATAGCTCAGGCAGAACCTTAAACATTTAATATGCAATTATTTATTTATTTTAATTTTTAAAATTGAAGTATAGTTGATTTACAGTGTTGTTAGTTTCAGGTGTACAGCTAAGTGATTCAGTTATACACATACATATATTTTTTTCTCAGATTATTTTCCCTCATAGGTTATTACAAAATATTGAGAACAGTTCCCTGTGCTATACAGTAGGTATTTGTTGCTATCTATTTTATATATAGTAGTGTGTATATGTTAATCACAAACTCCTTATTTATCCCTTCCACTCCTTTCCTCTTTGGTAACCATAGATATGTTTTCTGTGTCTGTGGCTCTAGTTCTGTTTTGTATATAAATTTATTTGTATCATTTTATTTTTGGTTCCACATATAAGAGATATCATATGATTTTTGTCTTTGTCTGACTTACTTAACTTAGTATCATAATCTCTAGGTCCATTCATGTTGCTGCAAAAAGCATTATTTCCTAATTTTTTATGCCCAAGTAATATTCCATTGTGTGTGTGTGTGTGTGTGTGTGTGTGTGTGTATCACATCTTCTGTATCCACTCATTTGTCAGTGGACATTTAGGTTGTTTCAATGTCTTGGCTATTGTAAATAGTGCTGTAGTGAACATTGGGGTACGTGTATCTTTTCAAATTAATGGTTTTCTCCAGATATATACCCAGAAGTGGAATTGCAGGATCATATGGTAGCTCTATTGTTAGTTTTTTAAGGAACCTCCATACTGTTCTCCATAGTGGCTGTACCCATTTACAATCCCACAAACAGTGTAGGAGGGTTCCTTTTTCTCCACACCCTCTCAGTATTTATTATTTGTAGACTTCTTGATGACAGCCATTCTGACCGGTGTGAGGTGATGCCTCATTGTAGTTTTGATTTACAGTTCTCTAATAATTAACAATGCTGAGCATCTTTTCATGTGCTTTTTGGCTATCTGTATGTCTTCTTTAGAGAAACGCCTATTTAGGTCTTCTGCCCATTTTTGATTGGGTTGGTGGGTTTTTTGATATTAAGGTGTAGGAGCTGTTTGTATATTTTGGAGATGAATCCTTTGTCAGTTGCATCATTTGCAAATATTTACTCCCAGTCCGTAGGTTTTCTTTCCATTTTGTTTATGGCTTCCTTTGCTATTCAAAAGATGTTAAGTTTCGTTAGGTCCCAATTGTTTATTTTGGTTTTTATTTCCATTACACTAGGAGACAGATCCAAAAAGATACTGCTGTGATTTATGTCAAAGAGTGTTCTGCCTATGTTTTCTTCTAGGAGTTACACAGTATCCAGGCTTAAATTTAGGTCTTTAATCCATTTTGAGTTTATTTTTGTGTATGGTGTTAGGTAGTGTTCTAATTTCATTCTTTTACATGTAGCTGTCCAGTTTTCCCAGCATCACTTGTTGAAGAGACTGTCTTTTCTCCATTGCATATTCTTGCCTCCTTAATCATCGATTAGTTGACCATAGGTGTGTGGGTTTATCTCTGGGCTTTCTATCCTTTTCCATTGATCTATATTTCTGTTTTTGTGCCAGTACCATACTGTCTTGATTACTGTAGCTTTGTAGTATAGACTGAAGTCAGGGAGCCTGATTCCTCCAGTTCCATCTTTCTTTCTCAAGAGTGCTTTGACTATTTGGGGTCTTTTGTGTCTGCATACAAATTAAAAAACATTTTGTTCTAGTTCTTTGAAAATGCCATTGGTAATTTGATAGGGATTACACTGAATCTCTAGATTGCCTTGGGTAGTTTATTCATTTTTTTAAAAATTTATTTTATTTATTTTTGGCTGCTCTGGGTCTTCATTGATTCACGCAGGCTTTCTCCAGTTGCGGTGAGCAGGGCCTGCTCTTCATTGTGGTGCATGGTCCTCTTATAGCGGTGGTCTCTCCCGTTGCAGAGCACAGCCTCTAGGCACACTGGCTTAAGTAGTTGGGGCTCGCAGGCTCCAGAGCACAGGATCAGTAGTTGTGCACAGGCCTAGTTGTATTGCGGTATGTGGGATCTTCCTGGACCAGGGCTCAAACCCATGTGCCCTGTGCTGGCAGGTGGACTCCTAACCATTGCACCACTAGGGACGCCTGGTTTATTCATTCTGACAATATTGATTCTTCCAACCCAAGAACATGGTATATTTTTCCATCATTTTGTGTCATCTTGGTTTCTTTCATCAGCATCTTATAGTTTTCAAAGTACAGGTCTTTGCCTCCTTAGGTAGGTTTATTCCTAGGTATTTTATTCTTTTTGATGCAATGGTAAATGGGATTGTTTCCTTTGTTTGTTTTCGTCCTTATGAAATTCTTTTATTTTTAACTTTTTATTAGAGTGTAGTTGATTTACAATATTGTTTCCTCTAGTGAATCAATTATACATATACATATATCCATTCTTTTTTAGATTCTTTTCCCATATAGGTCACTACAGAGTATTGAGTAGAGTTCCCTGTGCTATACAGTAAGTCCTTGTTGATTATCTATTTTACACATAGTAGTATATGTATATAGTATATGTCAATCCCAATCTCCCAATTTATCCCTCTCCCCTTCCCCCCTGATAACCATAAATTTGTTTTATACATCTGTGACTCTATTTCTGTTTTGTAAATAAGTTCATTTGACCCATTTTCTTAGATTCCACATATATATATGTGATATCATATGATATTTGTCTTTCTCTGTCTTACTTCACTCAGTATGACAATCTCTAGGTCCATGCATGTTGCTGCAAATAGCATTATTCCATTCTTTTTTATGGCTGAGTAATACTCCACTGTATGTATGTACCACATCATCTTTGCCCATTCATTTGTCGATGGACATTTAGGTAATGGGATTGTTTCCTAATTTCTCTTTCTGATTATTTGGTGTTAGTGTGTAGAAACGCAACAGAGTCCCGTGTGTTAATTTTGTATCCTGCAACTTTACTGAATTCCTTGATGAACTGTAGTAGTTTTCTGGTAGCATCGTTAGGATTTTTTAAGTGTAGTATATCACATCATTTACAAACAGTGACAATTTTACTTTTTTTCCAATTTGAATTCCTTTTATTGCTTTTTCTTCTCTGATTGCTGGGGCTAGGACTTCCAAAACAACATGGAGTAAAAGGGGTGACAGTGGACATCCTTGTCTTGTTCCTGATCTTAGAGTAAATGCTTTTAGGTTTTCACCATTGAGTGTGATGTTAGCTGTGGATGTGTCATATGTGGCTTTATTATGTTGAGGTAGGTTCCCTCTGTGCCTACTTTCTGCAGGGTTTTTGTCATAAGTGGATGTTGACTTTTATCAAAAGCTTTTTCTGCATCTATTGAGATGATCATATGGTCTCTATCCTGTAATTTGTTAATGTGGTATATTACACTGATTGATTTGGGAATACTGAAAACCCTTGCATCCCTGGGATAAATCCCACTCAATCATGGTGTATGATCCTTTTAATGTATTGTTGGATTTGGTTTGCTAGTGTTTTGTTGAGGATTTTCGTGTCTATGTTCATCAGTAGCATTGGCCTGTAATTTTTTTTTGTGGTATCTCTGTCTGGTTTTGGTATCAGGGTGATGGTGGCCTCATAGAATGAGTTTGAAACTGTTTCTTCCTCTGCAGTTTTTTGGATTAGTTTCAGTATAGGTGTTAACTCTTCTCTAAATGTTTGGTAGAATTCTGCTGTGAAGCCATCTGGTCCTGGACTTTTGTTTTTTGGGAGTTTTTAAATCACAGGTTCAATTCTAGTACTTGTAATCGGTCTGTTCCTATTTCTGTTTATTCCTTGCAACTTTCTAAGAAGTTGTCCATTTCTTCTAGACTGTCCATTTATTAGCATATAGTTCTTGTATTAGTCTCTTATAGTCCCTTGTGTTCCTGTGGTTTCCTACGTAACATCTCCCTTTTCATTTCTAGTTTTATTGATTTGGGTGCCCTCCCTCTTTTTCTTGATGAATCTGGCTAAAGGTTTATTCAGTTTTGTTTATCTTTTCAAGGAACCAGCTTTTAGTTTCATTGACCTTTTCTATTGTTTCCTTCATCTCTATTTCATTTATTTCTGCTCTGATCTTTATGATTGCTTTCCTTCTACTAACTTTGGGGTTTGTTTGTTCTTTCTCGAGTCGATTTAGGTGTAAGGTTGGGTTGTTTATTTGAGATTATTTTTTTGGTTCTTGAGCCTATATGGCTGTAACTATAAAGTTTACATGGCTATACACTTCTCTCTTAGAACTGTTTTTGCTGCATCCCATAGGTTTTGGAACCTCATGTTTTCATTGTCATTTGTCTCTAGGTATTTTTTAATTTCCCCTTTGATTTCTTCAGTGATCCATCGGTTGGTGATAGCATAGTTTCAATATCACTACTTGTGACTGATCTGTTCATATGTTCTATTTCTTGCTGGTGCAGTCTTGGAATGTTGTACCTTTCTAAGAATTTGTCCATTTCTTCCCTTTATTGGCATATAGTTGCTTGTACTAGTCTCTTATGATCCTTTGTATTTCTGTGGTGTCCATTCTGACTTCTCCTTTTTTCATTTCTAATTTTATTGATTTGAGGTCTCTTCCTTTTTTTCTTGATGAATCTGGGTAAAGGTTTACCAATTTTATCTTCTCAGAGAACCAGCTTTTAGTTTCATTGATCTTTGCTATTGTTTCCTTTGTGTCTATTTCATTTATTTCTGCTCTGATCTTGATTTCTGTCCTACTAAATTTGGGTTTTGTTTGCTCTTCTTTCTCTGGTTGCTTTAGGTGTAAGGTTAGGATGTTTGAGAGTTTTCTTGTTTCCTGAGGTTAGACTGTGTTGCTATAAACTTCCTTCTTAGAACTGCTTTTGCTGCATCCCATAGTTTTTGGGTTGTCAAGTTTTCATTGCCATTTGTTTCTAGGTATTTTTTTAAAAATTTCCTCTTTGATTTCTTCAGTGATCCATTGGTTGTTTAGTAACATATTGCTTAGCCTCCATGTGTTTGTGTGTGTTTTACAGTTTTATTCCTATAATTGATTTCTAATCTCATAGCATTGTGGTCACAAAGGATGCTTGATATGATTTCAGTTTTCTTACATTTACTGAGGCTTGCTTTTTAGCCCAGCATGAGATCTATCCTAGAGAATGTTACATGTGCACTTGTAAAGAATGTGTATTCTGCTGCTTTCGGATGGAATGCTCTATAAATATCAATGAAGTCCATCTGGTCTTATGTGTCATTTAAGGCCTGTGTTTCCTTATTGATTTTTTTGTCTGGATGATCTGTCCATTGATGTAGGTGGGGTGTTAAAATCACCCATTAATATTGTGTTACTGTCAATTACTCCTTTTATGTCTGTTAACATTTCCTTCTACATTGAGGTGCTCCTATGTTGGGTGCATATATATTTACAATGGGTGTATCTTCTTCTTGGATTATTCCCTTGATTACTATTTTGTGTCACTCTTTGTCTTTCACAGCAGTCTTTATTTTAAAGTCTATTTTGTCTAATCTGAGTATTGCTACTCTTGATTTCCATTTATGTGGAATACCTTTTTCCATCCCCTCACTTTCAGTCTGTATGTGTCCCTAGATCTGAAGTGGGTCTCTTGTACACAGAATTCATACGGGTCCTGTTTTTGTATCCATTCACCCAGTCTGCATCCTTTGGTTGGAGCATTTAATCCATTTACATTTATGGAAATTATCAATATGTATATTTTTATTGCCATTTTGTTAACTGTTTTGGGATTTGCTTTTGTTGGTCTTTTCTTCCTTTCCTGTTTTGTTCTCCTGTCTTGTGATTTGATGACCATCTTTAAATGTTGTGTTTGAATTCCTTTTTTTATGTGTGTATATCAAGTATAGATTTTTGATTTGTGGTTACCATGAGGTTTTGATATAGCAGTCTATATATATACTTGACTGTTTTAAGTTGCTGATCTCCTAATTTCAAATGCATTTCAAATATCCTACATTTGTACTCTCCTCTCACGACTACTGGTTTAGTTATCCTATTTGTGTATGAAGGATTTCCTACCTTTACTGTATGTTTGCCTTACAGGTGAGCTTTCCCATTTTGTAATTTTTTTTTCTAGTTGTTGCCTTTTCCTTTCTGCCTAGAGAAGTTCCTTTATCACTTGCTATAAAGCTGATTTGGTGGTGCTGAATTCTTTTAACTTTTGCTTGTCTGTAAAGCTTTTGATTTCTCCATCAAATCTGAATGAGAGCCTTGCTGTGTAGAGCATTCATGGTTGTAGGTTTTTCCCTTTCATCACTTTAAATATATTATGCCACTCCCTTCTGGCCTGCAGAGTTGCTGCTGAGAAATCAACTGACAGACAGTATTATGGGGAATCCTTTGTATGTTATTTGTTGCTTTCCCATTGTGGCTTTTAATATTTTTCTTTAATTTCTGTCAATTTTATTATTGTGTGTCTTGGTGTGTTCCCCCTTGGGTTAATCCTGCCTGAGACTCTATATTTCTTGGACTTACGTGACTGTTTCCTTTCCCATGGTAGGGAATTTTTCAGCTATTATCTCTTCAAATATCTTCTCAGGCCCTTTCTCTCTCTCTCTCTCTCCCTTCTGGGACCCCTATAATGTGAATGTTGGTGCCTTTGACATTGTCCCAGAGGCTGCTTAAACTGTCCTCATTTCTTTTCATTCTTTATTCAGTTTTGAAACAGTGATTTCCAACACTCTATCTTCCAGCTCACTTATCCATTCTTCGGCCTCATGTATTCTGCTATCAATTCCTTCTACTGTATTTTTCATTTCACTTATTGTTCAGTTGTTTGGTTGTTATTTATATTTTCTAAAACTCTTTGTTAAAAACCTCCTGTTCCTTCTCACTCTGTGCATCCATTCTTTTCCTGAGTTCTTGCATCTTTATGATCATTGCTCTCAACTCTTTCTCAGGTAGCCTGCCTATCTCCACGTCCCTTAGTTGTTCTTCTGGGGTTTTATCTTGTTCCTTCGTCTGGAACATATTCCTCTGCCATCTCATTTGTCTGAATTTCTATTTGTATTTTTATGTATGTGGAAGGTCAGTTATGTTTCTTGACCTTGGAGAAGTGGCCCTCTGTAGGGGATGTCCTATGTGTTCCAGCAGTACACTCCCCTCTCAACACCCTCTCATCAGGGTAGTTTCTGACCTGTGTTTGGAGACTCAGTTCCACAGTGTAGAGGCGATGGTAGTTTTCTTCCTTCTGGTGTCTGCCCCCTGGTGGGTGAGGCTTGTGCAGGCTTCCTGGTGGGAGGAACTGGTGCCTTCCCACTGGTGGATGGAGCTGGGTCTTGGCCCTCTGGTGGGCTGGCCATGTAAGGGGTGTGTCTAGAGGTGGCTGTGGACTCAGGAAGCCTTTAGGCAGCCTGTCTGCTGATGAGTGGGTCTGCGTTCCCACCCTGTTGGTGGTTTGGGTGTTGGGTGGAGCCAGGTCTTGGTGCCAAAATGGCAGCCTCTGGGAGAGCTCAGGCCAGTGAATCCACCGGTGTCCTTGTCCCCATAGTGAGCCACACCTGCTTCCCCAGGAAACCCTCCAAGACCAGCAGGTAAGTCTGGCCCAGGCTCCTATGAAGTCACTGCTCTTGCCCTGGGTCCTGGGGCACAAAGACCTTGTGTGTGCCCTCCAAGAGTGGCATCTCTGTTTTGCACAGTTCTTTGGAGCTCCTGCACTCAAGCCCTGCTGGCTTCAAAGTCAAGTGCTCTGGGGTGGGGGTGGGGGGGGTCCTCCTCCTGATGCCAGACCCCAAGGCTGGGGAGCTTGATATGGGGCTCAGGATTCTCACTCCTGTGGGAGAAGTTCTGCAATATAATTATTCTCGTGTGTTGGTCACCCACCTGCGGTGGGTATAGGATTTAATTATATTGCAGGTGCACCCCTTATACTGTCTCATTGTGGTTTCTTCTTTGTCTTTGGATGTAGAATATCTTTTTTGGTAGGTTCTAGTCTTTTTTTACCAATGGTTGTTTAGCATTCAGTTATGCTTTTGGTGTGCTCCTGAGAGGAGGTGAGCTCAGGGTCCTTCTACTCTGCCATCTTGTCCCAGGATATGCAATTATTTTTAAATGACTGTAATACTATTGAATGAAGTTCATTTGAAATCATCTGCTATCTGATTAAGCAATCAAGTATATTATAATTATCAAAACCCAAACTCAGCATTTTCAGCTAATAAATGTGCAATTCTAATTTTACTTTTTCTACTACAGCAATCTTTGCATACACATCCAGGATAATAGGAATGTTATACTAAGATACCATGACTAATATCTGAAAGTAATTCCAATATTAATGTTTAATGTACACATTCCAAGATGCAGAGATTCTTTTATCATTTTAGGTGATGTATGGTCACTGTTTACCTACCTGTCCTGTGTGCTCTGTTTCATCTTTGTTTATGAGATACATCAGAAAAAACCTACAGATACAGAGAGAGTAATCAGAAATGGATTGTATGGAAACCTCAGCATAAACAGATACTTCTGATTCTGCTATGGACTAATAACTCTTCATGGCAGAGAAAATAAATGGGTCAAACCTGCAGGGCCAAAAAAAAAAAAAAAAAAAAATGCCATGGGGACCAAAAGCTTAATCAATCAATCAGCTTTTAAAATATTTTTTTCAAAGGAGCTATAATGTGTTCACAGATCAAGTTATACCTCTTGGGAGCTGCTTTATACCAGGCTCAGTGCCAGACCCTGCCTGCAACTGTTTCCACATTCACTCGTGGAGCAGGAATTGAAATCCTCATTTGGATAAACCAGTAATTAAAAAGGTTCAATAACTTGTCTAATATTGCACACTTGTGAATTCCAAAACCCACTTTTTTTTTAATTGCTACAATGCTACTCTATATCTTTTTTTTTCTATCTATCTTTTCTGTTAGGTATTAAAATCAGGTTAGAAACGGATTAAGAAATAATATTGTACTGAAGTACAGTTTTGGCTAGTCTCAAGTTAACAGCCAGATTTTTTTCTATGTATTAAAAAAAAAACAACAACATTTAACCGTTTCCAGTGGTGCCTAAAGAGGTCTGTGGTTCTTCAGAAAAGAAACGTGAAGATTCACATATCTCTAGGGAGCAGCTGGAGCATATTCCTGTTCGACATGGGAAACACGGCCCAAGCTCTCTGAGAGGCTCGGTACATATTCTGCTCATCCTTTCCACCTTTTCATTTCATGTTCTAGAAGGTATTGTTCACGTGGAGGGCTGCAACTTCATTTCCTAAGTCCAAAGAACCACTAGCTGTGGGTCTTTCCCTCCGAGAGGTATAAGTAGCCTGAAGCCAATGGTAACGAGCGGTGCTCTCTGTCCTGTTTCTCCAGCTTGCTGAGGTGGGGGATGCCTGGGTATCAGGAGAGGTAGGGGAGTCCGAGTGAGGCACACTCACAGATAATTGGCCAAGTTGTGTTCCTGTAAAGTGTGGGTTTCAAAGCCATGGGGCACGGTGTCGAAGTAATCATTGCCTATCCCACAGATGAAGCACTTGGTCTAGAAGACAAAGGCAGTATTCAAAGGTCAGAGTTCAGAAAGCAAAACAAAAGGAAAACACAGCTCACCACTCAGGGGCAGCTACTTGGTTTATTCGGTCTACGTAAAAGATCATCCCAGAAGACTGTGCCAAGCACCTGAGTATTAATTTAACTGTTGCCACCACTGCATCTTGCCGTGGGGTTTAAATGACATAGGAACCAACAGCAAGAAGTAACAGAGGCAGAAAGAAGAGAACAAGATGATGGTGGCCGAAAAGCAAAGCAATGTCTTCTTCTTTTCTCCAGCCTAAGTGAACACGCCCAGGCTTGGTGATCACTCTTGTTCATTACACTGGCTCAAGTTGTCTAGGTAGGACTGAATGTGTCCTCAGCTGAAACCACAAACTAACTTGGTATCTATCCTAGCCAAGTCTGATGACCAAGCTGGTGGAGCGGGGGAGGCACAAATTCCTTCCATCTGGGGCGGACCAAACCAAATACCAAGCCGTGAGGTGTTGAATCAACAATTCAGAGAAGGTCCGCCACATGCCAGGCATCATGCTAGGCACACAACCAATATACATGTACTGGGATGACAGTCCACTCTAGAAACAGGACCGCTGCTCTCTCCGCTTCCCTCCCATCCCATCCATCTCTCTTCACCCGCTAGGTCTGCCATCTGCAGGCCTGGTACCCAAAACCCAGGGAGAAGCAGGCCTTCCGTTTTATCATTAGCATCTCCTTTGTATCAACTCAAATGAATTCAATAATTATTGTCCTCACGTGGCTCCAGATGCCCATCTTCCCTGCAAATTAGAAGCTGTTTCATACCGTTAGAGGCATGTTTATGATGCCCTAGATGCGAGAGCCTAGAATCAAGATGATTAAGGTAATTTATAATTCTCCCTGCCTTACTGATCAACAGCTGCTGACAGCAGAAAGGCTCCCTTCAGCAATCCAGTCTTGTACACCATTCAGTGTCTCTTAACTAAACAGGTTCCCACTTAACAGCTTTCCCCAGGAAACTGCCCTTCCTCTTTGTTACCTCTCTCGGTCACTCTGTGTGTAACTGAGCCACGATGCTTCTTTCTAGAGGCTCATGCTGGACAGAACCTCAGCAACATCCCCGCTTGCTCCAAACGCTTCATCCTCTGCATCTGGCCAATCACCAAGTTCTTTTCATGCCAAAGTACTGCCTCCTGCATCCTCAGTGGCACTTCTTTAGCAAAAGCCTCATCATCTCCTACCTAGAAAATGCTGACAGCTGCTTCCCTGTCCCTGGGTGTGCCAGTGTCGAGCTCACTCCCCCTATTTTAATCCATAGTTATCTTTTTAAAATGTAAAATCTGATCACCTCACTGCCCCGCTTAAAACCCTTTTCTTGCTTCCCAGCCTGTGAGTCACACTGTAAATCTCTCAAATGCATGATTAGGCTCTTAATTAGCTGGCCTTCTTCTCCAGCCCCTTTACTAGAAAGTAATGCTTCATCCTGAACCAGTTACGCTTCCAGGAAAAAAATCTGCATGTCAAATTCCCTAAGATCAGAGTCTTGGTATACAGAACGTCAGGCGGTGACGTTTTCACAGAATCCAACGTGAATGGTACCCCTGGTGATGGGCATGGTGGGGCACGTCGGAGTGGGGAGGTGGCCTAAAACTGGCCTGCGCTCTCTCTCTCTCAAATCCACACCTCTGCAATCTTCAGGCCTCAGCTTGGGCATCCCTTCTTTTAAGTACGCCCCTGATCGTACAAGAGGAAATTAGACACCAGCCCCAGAGACCCCGGCACTCAGTGTTTCCTCCTATAAAGGGCTCATCACACTGCTCGTGATGTCCTGTTTACTTATTTGTCAGCGGATCCACCATTTTGAATGAATGGTCTCCCCCTCCTGGAGGGGCAGATGGTGCCATACTACTGTTTGTATGTACCTGGAGCCCACCACACAGCCTAGCAACAGTGCTCAACTACTTGTATTGCCTGAATCGAAAACAGGCCAATGAAGCCATGCATTGTTCATGTCCCTCCCCCTTCTCTCACAGTCGTCATTCTTTGATAAAAGACAGTGGGGACAGGCAGTGTCCACAGCAACAAAAACGCAGAGTCAGAAACGGAGAGACTCACCTCCATGTCTTCTTTGACCTGTTCCTGTTGGTCTCTTAGTTCCCCAAAAGCATCGATAATTAAACCTAGTGTTTAGTAAAGATGGGATTTAATCTATCAACCAGAGAAGGATAATGAAATTCACAGCCCCTTGGCTAAGCCTCCCAAGGAAAGGGACCATGACACTGAGAGATGCTCAGAGCTTGGCAGAAGATGTGAGCGCACACCAGATACTCCTACAAGGGCAGCAGCGTTCTCTCTGTGGGGGGCAGACGTACATGCAGTTCCCAGGGCACACACATACTGCCTGAAAAGGGGTTTAAAAATGAAGTGACAGCAGGAAAAACCTTGGGTTACCTTGGCATCAATAAATGGTATATTACTACCTGCTTCACGCCAAGAAGGAGCAATGGGGATTAATGGTCATAAAGTACAGAAAATGCCACTAATAAGATTTTCAAGTGCTAATTTGCAAATCAAACATGCCCATATTAACTGTGAGGAATTTTTCTCAAATCATTTTTTTTTTTTGCAAGTTCGTCATCAATAAACTTTCCCTAGCATTATTAACTGCAGCAATCAGCAACTAACGGCTTCCTGCTGCTTTGTTCCCATTTCTCCTGTGACTTGCCGGGCTGTACCTTTTCTTCCAAGTGTTTTATATGACTTTGCCCTCTTGTAAACACATTATTGTTACACTCAATAAAGACATAAAGGAAGGGTTATGAATCCTTTAAACGTGTTCCTGTACTTTACTGATAAAAGGGTATCATTTTTTTGCCTGTGGAATTTAGAGGATGATGTCCCATTTATAGACATTTAATTCAAGCTAGGATAAATGTGTAAGCAGAAGAAGACAACATGAGTGATTTTTCTGAGGGAAAAAAAAGTTACCTTGGAATAAAAGGAGAGGAAAAAACTACCCGCTCCAAGTTCCCTTGGAGTAAAAGGAAGATCGAATGGGTCAACGTGGCACGGTGGTTGCACGTGACGGCTCTGGGTCCAGACCCTGTGCCTTTGGATTCCAGCCCTGACACTTTTCAGACGTACACTTCAGCCAAGTTACTTAGACTCACTATGGCTCAGTTTCTTCAAATGTGAAGAACCGCATTCTGCTCCCAGGGCACACGGAACAGACATCATTTTTAAAGAAATCTTTTCAATAACCCATGGCTTAGAGCTTTATATAATTTCCATGTGATAGACCCAAAGAGGCTAAATGGCTCACCCACCACTAGTTGTAAAGGTCATCAGCGGCAGGGCAGGAAATCAGACCCAGGAAAGTGCTCTTTCCATTCTGTTATTTGAAAGGAGGCCAAAGAAACCTGTATCCATCTCCCCACTAGAGCAGGGTCCCTTGCTTCTTTGTTTTTCCCTCTACAGATTTCCAGTGAAGGAACACTGAACGGAAGAGTTCTATTTGGCTTTTCTAGGAAACACCTGACATTCTTACCCTGTCTTTAATGTTAGCTTCAACAATATGTAGGTCAAATTCTAGATCTTCTTGAGGGTGGTGCTTACCTTGTATTATGGCCAAGAGAATGACAATTACAAAGAAGAAGAAGGTGATATCAAAGATGATTCGATAGATCTCATACTCATCGCCGGCTGGGTCTTCGATTTCATCACCGATACCCCCTCCGGCACGTACCCCGACATACATGTGGAACATATAGCACTGGAAAAGAGAGGAATGGCTTCACTTCCTGGAGGACCACTGCCCATTTTTATACTCAACACACCTGAGATTGTCTCTCTTGTTCCTAATCTTCACTGTGGAAATGATGAGCATCTTTGCCTTCTGCGTCACCTCTTTTTGTTTCAGTATTTGTAATTGTGATGCAAACACTTGGCTCTTACATTCTGCTGTCTTTTAAACAAAACTCTGTGCTGCATACTCTGCTTAGCACCTGCTGTCGTACTTTGCAGGAAATGAAAAATACCTCACTAGCATCAGGCATAAGGTTATCCCATTAAGATCACAGTAAGGGCCACAAAACTATATTTAATTGCACTGTTCAGTTTTTTGTGAGCATAACAGACAAAGGAATGGGGAAGTAAAAGTCCATTGTATAACTGGATGGAATGTTAGAAATTAAGTGAGGAAAAAACCAGACTTAACACTTACCATCCTCTCATCTATCACATTGGAACATAATGCGAAAAATTTTTAACTTTAATATCTAGAATAAAGAAAAATGAGAGAGGCAGGGAAGAACTAGCAGCTCATTGTTTAAACTTTAAAGCAACCGACAACATGTACAGCTGCAAGTGTCCATTGCCAAAAAAGAGGGGTGCAGTAAAGCGCTTTGGGGTAGAGTTTCTCAGCCTCAAAACCATTAACATTTTAGGCCAGATAATTCTTTGTTGTGAGGTCTGTCTTACGCACTGTAGCATATGTTAGAAGGATCTCTGGCCTCTACTCACTAGATGCCAGTAGCGCCCCACCCCACAGACAATCAAAAATGTCTGCAGACATTGCCAAGTGTCCTCTGCGGAGGCAACACCAGGACCACTGGATTAAGCATCTAGGGTTTTATCTTTATTTGGGATAAGTCCACACTCTCCATTCCAGGCCCTCTGATTTAGCCCCACTTCCCGTCTCTAAGTTAAGTTCCCCTCTCCCAAGCACCGCCCTCTCCTCTACCCATGCCTCCTCCAAATACAGTATTCCTGATTCTAGATCTTTGCCTGCCATAGTCTCCTTATCTTGCAATATTCTTTCCCATTTGTATCCCATTAGAACCTACTCATCCTTCAGAACCTCAATGACTAATCCTTCTTCCATGAGGCCTCCTCAGACTGTTCGAGACACTCTCATTTACCCAACTGATGTCACCCATCAATGCAAAACAAAAAACTCACTGTCTGCCGTAACCCTAACGAACGGGGAAAAGACCTCAAAACAGCATCTTCACTCAGTGAGACACCGCACTCCTCTGGTTTTCTCCTGCATTTCTGGTCATCCCTTCTCAGCCCCCTTGGCTGGTTCTTCCTCATCTCCCTATCTCTTCAGGAACTAATGCCCAGGACTGGGTTCTCTGACTTTTTGTTTCTTTTAGGACACTCCCTTGGGGAACTTTTCCAGTTTCATGCTTAAATATCATCTGTGCTAATTACTTCAAAAAATTTCTGTTTACACCTTGGGTCTCTTTCCTGAATTCCAGACTTGTATCTCCAACTTATTTTTCATTTGATGTTTTACGATCTATCTCACTCCACTAGAATTAGTCCCATTATAAGAAGAATTACTTGGGTTACTACTCTATCATCAGTGCCTAAATAATGTCCAGCACATGATAGGCACTCAAAAATCACTTGAGTGATTTTTGGGATGACTGGGAAGTGAAAAGTTAGGGCTGGTCAGCTGTTCTCATGGAGAACGGCTCAAATAGACCTCAGATTCTCAGGTCATTTTAGAGAGCATAAAGTTCAGGCAAAGAACAGGCAGCAAGATGATACCAAAATGCTCATAGTTCAACAGCCAATTGCTGATAGGAAACTTCTTGTATTCTGCATCTAAGTCAGACGCCTGGAATTTAATGAGCAGAATTAAATAAAGGTTGGGTCACTTAGGCAATAGCAGTGAAAGCAAAAATAAACGAATGGCATCTAGTCAAACTTATAAGCTTTTGTGCAACAAAGGAAACCAGAAGCAAAACAAAAAGGAAACCAGAAGCAAAACATGGACTGGCAGAAAATATCTGCAAATCATGTGACTGATAAGGGCTTAATTTCCAAAATATACAAACAGCTCATACAATTCAATAAGAAAAAAACAAACCACCCAATCGAATAATGGGCAGGAGACCTAAATAGACATTTCTCCAAAGACAACATACAGCTGGCCAAAAGGCACATGAAAAGATGCTCATTATCACTAATTATTAGAGAAATGCATATCAAGACTACAGTGGGGTACCGCCTCACACTGGTCAGAATAGCTATCATTAAAAAATCTTATCAGTACAAATAACAAATGCTGGAGAAGGTGTGGAGAAAAGGGAACCCTCCTACACTGTTGGTGGGAATGTAAATTTGTACAAACATTATGGAGAACAGTATGGAGGTTCCTTAAAAAACTAAAAATAGAGTTGCCATATGATCCAGCAATTCCACTCCTGAGCATATACACAGACAAAACTGTAATTCGTACAGATACATGCCTCCCCATGTTCACTGCAGCACTATTTACAATAGCCAAGACATGGAAATAACCTAAAAGTCCATTGACGGATGGATAAAGAAGATGTGGTACACACACACACACACACACACACACACACACACACACACACACACCA
>NW_006779738.1:38234-39530 GCF_000442215.2 Lipotes vexillifer
ACACAGGAATATTACTCAGCCATAAAAAGAATGAAATAATGCCATTTGCAGCAATATGGGTGCAACTAGAGATTGTCATACTAAGCTAAGTAAGTCAGAAAGAGAAAGACAAATACCATATTATATCATTTATATGTGGAATCTAAAATATGACACAAATGAACATATCTACAAAACAGAAACAGACTCAGACATAGAGAACAGACTTGTGGTTGCCAAGGCTGGGGGAGTTGGAGGAGGGATGGATTGGGAGTTTGGGATTAGCAGATGTAAACTATTATATATAGGATGGATAAACAACAAGGCCCTACTGTATAGCACAGGGAACTATATTCAATATCCTGTGATAAACCGTAATGGAAAAAAATACAAAAAGAATACATACATATGTATAACGGAATCACTTTGCTGTACAGCAAAAATTAATGCAACATTGTGAATCAACTATACTTCAATAAAATTAAAAAAAAGAGATTGGGTCACTCAGAAAAGAGGTTGGTCAGTCTGGGATGCAATAAGCAAAGAGCATCACCCCAGAACTGTTCTGGAGCCCAGGGAAGGGGTCTCTCTTACAGAGAGGCCAGGATAGTCCTATTTTACAGACAGCCTGATGAGACCGATGGTGCCTAAACTTAATCCTGCATCCACATCTCCTGGAGGCTTAAACATTCTGGATTCCTGGTACCACGTACTGAATCAATCTTTAGAAATAGAAATTTGAAGACATTTTTAAAATGCCCTCAGTACATGGTATTAATTTCTTAGAACTGTTTGTCTAAAACAGTGCTTGAAACTGTAAATCATGGATCTGTGGGTAGAGAAAGTTTTATTTTCCCTGTATATTCTTGCATACTGTTGGAATTAGTTTTTACCACATGAGTTTCTTATTTTTATTAAGAAAAATTGGGGGTTATATGTTTTTCTCCAAATCTGTCCACACATGTGATTAACTGTGGCTACAGGAAATAGAATTATTATTGCAGCTGCCTACTCTTTACTTAGTGAACTAACATAGGCCATCCTTTCCTGGCTTTCCCATTCTTAGCTTTGTTTGTAAAACTCCCCCTGCCCCCTTTGGCTGGCGACTTAATTTGGACAATCTTCCTGGCTGTGGTCTGGCATTTCTCCAGGTCAAATTCTGGCCCTTTGACTCCCCACACTAATAGCCGTAGTGGGCCCACAGTGGATCACTGCAGTTCCCTGTTCAGGTCCTGGAATGCCCTAGCTCTCCAAGCCCGCTTATTTGACATGTATGTGACTAAGATGGTCTAGCTAATTCCTCTTGCTAATTCCTGC
>NW_006779738.1:39646-42650 GCF_000442215.2 Lipotes vexillifer
TCCTGCTGACCAAGACTTTTGGATTATAATCTGGCTCCCCACATAGAGTTTTTCTATAGAGAAGAGACTATCAACTTGCTGCTTGAACTTTTAATGAGTGGAATGTTGGTATTCTGACTGATACATCTGACTCTTAGGAGTCTGGTTAATGTGAGTCTGTCCTCAGGCAAATGATTCACTTTTACTTTCCAGACATTAAAGTTGAAAACAAGGCCATGGAATGAGGCTAAATTACCAAAGTAAATGTCTCCTCCTTTTTAGATCTCTCATCAGCCACTTGGCCTCTCTTGGCAATATGTGCCTCTCACTGCTTACCTTCATTCTGTGATAGCACTAAGAATTTTGAGGAGGGGATTCCACCATATTTCATTAAAATGAAATATGGTCATGCTGTGAAAAGAGAGGTAGAGTTTTGTGGATGTGCTTAGTTAGGCTTGATAAGATACCAAAGTGAAAAAGAATAAAAGGCACAGTTCACCAGTGGGATTTTGATGTTGATTTTCCCAGCCTTCTCCTTCATTATCAGAAGTTCTCACCAGAGATAGCAGGGCCATGGCTGCTGTGGTGGAGTAGGAGGAAATGTGGTGACCGGCCACTCACAGGAGTCGGCAGCCTGTCAGATTACCATTCTGCGCCTGAAAAGGGAAGTCCTTTCATCTACCTTCCTTTTCAGAGAATCAGATTCAACCTGATCATAAGAGCTGGAGGAGCAATGCTGGGCAGCAAAAAGTGACACTGCTTTCTTCAGAGAACCTGAGTAATGAGGGAGGAAGGCACCTGGTGCTACAGGAATGGGGACAGGGCACTTGCTAATTCTCAAGATTTAACATTCTGTGACTTTCCCCCCATCCACCTCCTAAACATACATTCTGAGGTTAATCAATTGTTTATGCTGCCTTTAGGGGACACTGAAGAGTAACAATTTCTAGGGACTGGTGAAGATCCTTATAAGATCTTTACCTTGGCCAAAAAAAAAAAAGGCGGGTGTGGGGAGAGGAACAGACACAGGGAGAGAAAAAGAGATAGAGGTTGAACTAGAGAGAAACAGATTTATTCGTTGAGAAGATGGGGTAGAATAAGTACTTTAGAACAACTACTTAAGCAGGTTACTTCCCTAGTATACTTTTTTAGCTCAACCACCTGGAAAGCTTTTTCCAAAATACACAGGTCTTGATACCTTTCCTACAATTTCTGACTCAAGGGATCTGGGGTTGGTCTTGAAGATCTGTGGATTTACAGAGAGTTTTCCTGGTGATTCCTCTGGGCATTTGAGGCTGAAAACCACTCCTTTTGAGATGAATGCTCTTATATATGCCACGTCAGTCGCCCTGGCTCTCTAGCTGCAATCAGCTTTTTGCCCTGGACTTGAAAACTTTAGATTACTTTTCAATTTCTTCTCCTACGTTCTTGGTGAAGAGGTTCAAATTCTATCAGGTTATGGCCGGATTAATTAGATTCTCTGGCTCAAAACACCGTGATTCCAAATAAATAAGAAAGAAGAAAAGAAATTTAAGTATGAATCATCACTGACTCTGCAAAACTGCAGCTACAGTGCCACCTGCTGTAAGTTATGAAACACTGGCGGTGAATTACGTCCCCCAGAAAACCTACAATGTTCTCTGAGACCTGAAGAAACAACCTGAAACAACAAATGTGATGGGAACTCAGGATGACAGCAATAAGATACGATGTGAGTGAGGAAAACCTATCTCAGATGAGAATGCTAGACTTCACTCTTTGAAAAAGAAACGCTAAGGAGACTGGCATAAAGAAAGGATTCTTGGGTTTCCCTGGTGGCGCAGTGGTTGAGAGTCCGCCTGCCGATGCAGGGTACACGGGTTCGTGCCCCGGTCCAGGAAGATCCCACATGCCACGGAGCGGCTGTGCCCGTGAGCCATGGCCGCTGAGCCTGCGCATCTGGAGCCTGTGCTCCGTAACGGGAGAGACCACAACAGTGAGAGGCCCGGGTCCCGCAAGAAAAAATAAGAAAGGATTCTCTTTGGGGAATTAAAACAATGAAATCTGACCACCTGCTACTCCATAATTCTGTCTTGCTATCTGTTTGGTTTTACTAAGCCTCCACTTTTAATGAACATTACTGTCAGTGATTACTTACATTTTAAGTGGCTATGGCTTTTTCAAAACCTCCCTGCACAAGCATTAGTAAGAGGCAAACTAAAAGGGGTTTTTACATGTAAAATTGAAAGGTTAACCTAGGTAATGTGGCCTCTGACACAATAGTTGTTAAGAACAATAAGCTGGAAATGGACTGTGCAAAATTACACAGACTCCTGTCTGGTTCGACTGATTGACAGCAGTACATAATTATGAAAGAGGTAGGAGCCGAGGTGTAGTCTGCATCCTGGAACTGAGTTTTCTTTTTCAAGAAAGAAACACCTAAGATGCAAACTTATGATGCCTCCAACCTCACCTCAGCCAAAGGCAAGATCTGTGCATTGTTATTTATAGAGACAGAAATACCTACAACAGAGCTGGTCAGAGGCAGTCGTCTCACCCATATAGACAGAAATTCCTGAAACTGAACAAAATCCTGGCTGTAGCTCAGTCCCAAGCCCACAGATGAAAACATCAAGAAGCCAATTTCCTCATCCTGAAATAAGGCAAGCTTCTCTACCTTCTTTATACATTTCCCTGTCACTGGGTAAAATCAACCAGGTAAAGGCAGTGGTCTTCCTAACCCACCTCTTGTTCAAATAATGCATGGATTCTTCTCCTAATAAATCCATTGACAAAATTTAACAAAAGCAGTGGAAACATCCTGAGAGCAAGATGTAACATGTAGTCATATAAGAACACTATTAGGGCACCTTGAACAGGGTCAGATACGACTCATGATGTGAGAGTGAGAGACCAGGATATTTTGGGGGTCATACTGTGGTAGGAGAGGCGAATCCAAGTCACACGTTGTTCCCACCGTGTAACCCAGGCCACTGCATATCCCCGTCTGAAACCCTCCCTACTTTCCACCAATCTTGAGCGGTTC
>NW_006779738.1:43647-46889 GCF_000442215.2 Lipotes vexillifer
AGCGGTTCACTGAGCATCACACCCTCTGGGAACGAACAGGACAACTTTCTGACCTGAGGCTGGGGAATTTTGAGATTTAGACCCATTGGGGTGATTCTCCTGGAATATAAATGAATCTCCCCGGAGTCAGTGTAGGCACAAGTGCCTACCGTTAGCCCTTACTGACCCTCCTTTGCGCCTTGTTGCCTCCTCCAGCCCTCTGCTCCCCTCCCTGCATCTGGCCAGCTGCTCCCCCAAGTCTTCAGGGTCATGGGACAGAGAGACAAGGTGGAATTAAAGGCAGCACACAGAAGAGGAGATGAAGGATCTCTAAAATACCTTCCTCACGGGGCCTGGAATGGTAGGGTAGGGATGTGGGGAAGCAGCAAGGGGGTGGCAAAGTGTCCCCTGTTAGTGACTCTGGTTGGAGGTTATTACTAGTGACCGGTCAGTCTCCTGGCGCACAAGTTTTCTCTCTCCTTGACTTGTGGTCCTACTTCCTGTACGAACTCTTGTTAACAGTTTCTTATGTATTCTTCCAGAAAAATAGTATGTGTATTCTAGCATATCTATTATATACATTCTAGCATATGTGTGTGTATCATCTTGTACAGTTAGGATCCTTTTGATCTTTTTTTTTCCCACTTAAGTATAATTTGTATGTCTTTCCATATCAGCATATACAGATTTCTCTACTATTTTAAAAAGCTACATATTTTCTATTATATGGATTTACCATAATTTATTTAATCAAGATTCTATAGATGATAATTTATATTATTTTCAATTTGTTATAGCAGCTAATATCCTTGAATATAGCGAGGCATATTTGTGAATAAACAAACAGGTCAATTACTAGCAACGGAACTGACAAGTCAAAGGGTAAGTACACTTAAAAATTCAATAGATATTATAAAATTTCTCTCAAATTGTGTTATTTTAAATTCCCAACAGTGTTCATGAAGGTGCCAGTTTTTCAATCAATTCAGTAACTCTGGGTATTAACAAACTTTAACATTTTGCAAACCTGATAGGTAAAGGTGGCAACTGATTGCTTTGGTTTGCACTTTTTAAAGTATCAATACGATAGAGGCTGAACATCTTTCCATATTTATAAGCTGATTCAACTTATTTTATAGTGAATTGTCTAGTCAGTCATATAATTTGCTTATTTTTCTATTGGCTTGTTATTTCTTCCTCAGTTGTGACAAAGACTTTGTAAATTAAACTGGCCCTTTGTTATAGTGTTCAGTATATGTTTGCTAGCTTGTCATCTGCATTTAAGATTTTCCTTATAGTTATTCCTTTTTAAAGTAATTTTTTATGCTTACATGGATCCTAGGTTTCATGTCATGTTCAGAAAGACCTTTCCCCATTAAAAATTTGTTGTTATGGGGCTTCCCTGGTGGTGCAGTGGTTAAGAATCTGCCTGCCAATGGAGGGGACACGGGTTCAAGCCCTGGTCCGGGAAGATCCCACATGCCGTGGAGCAACTAAGCCCATGTGCCACACTACTTAGCCTGTGCTCTGGAGCCCACGCGCCACAACTACTGAAGCCCGCACTCCTAGAGCCCATGCTCCGCAACAAGAGGCCACCGCAATGAGATGCCCGCGCACCGCAACGAAGAGCAGCCCCCGCTTGCTGCAACTAAAGAAAGCCCACTGGCAGCAACGAAGACCCAACGCAGCAAGCAAGCAATAAATAAACCTATTAAAAAAATTGTTATTATTTCACAAGTCAAATCCTAACTTTCATTTTTCTCTTTCTTTTTTCACTGAAAGATTTATTTCATTTGGAATTTATTTTGATGTAAAGAACTTGCTTGGCATCCACTTTTAGCAGTTTCCTCCTAACAGCATGTTCATGGTACCAATACCATTTATTGAATTATTTTTCATTTCATAATTTCTAAGGCCACTTTTATCATACTTTTAATTTCCATGTGTATCTGAATCTCTTTCTAGACTGTATTCCATTGATCTGTCATTCTCTAATACAAAAACTGTCTTAATTACTAGTCTTTGTAACATTAGTAGGTCTTTGTCACTACTCCTTTGAGATGTTTATTTTTTCTAGAGCAATTTTAGCATCATTATGTCCATCTCTTTTTACACCAGCCCCAACTGTGTAGGTATCTCAGTTTGGAGCTCACTGAAGGATTCATCTCTTTCCAGATAGAGGTTAAATATTTCGTCTAATTTTCCCCTTCACAGTCTAGCATCTCATATATGGTAATTTCTGATTTGTCATATTAGAGATGCAGGTTATAGAAGAGTGATAAAGCAATATGAAATCTTTAACATCTGTTGATTTTAAAACCAAGACTAAAAGGGTAATTTTAGCCCAGGATACTCAATATAAAAGAGATATTTTTGGACTTCAGTAATTTCAGTTCAAGTCATTAAGGTGAACAAATACCTAAACCTTCTACAAGGAAATAATTTTACCTGCTCTCCTAGAATATATGAACAACAGGCTAAAAAGTGTTTACATTAATCCTTCTAGTTCTAAGGACTTTACTCAGGATTCTACTAATTATCAGGCTGATGCAATAGATGTGCAAAATTGGCAGAAACAGGCCTTCATGTTCCACAAAACTTTCTGCTGTGTACACTATCTTCTATTTTTCACTGTTAAAGAATAACTACACAATTCCTTGGGTTGAAGAAGCAGGAGAAGTTTTTTCATTCATAGGAGATCAAAGTGTATGAACTTACCGTTAGCATGTCATCACATTTCATGTCCGGTGTATCGCCATCTTCACTTTTATTGTAGAATTTTCGGAAAAAATTGAATGCCACGACAGTATATAGGTATACGACAACAGCTAATAAGCCAACGGTTAAGACAAGCTGGAAAGCAATGTGACATTGAACATATATTAGAAATATAAGTCAGTGGATTTACTGACTAAAAGCTAATGGAATCCACACCTCATACCTTTCTTTTCCCCCCAGTGGGGAAATCTATTTTCATAGTTTCTATATTTTGTCAAGTTGCCAGTTTATTTTATGTAACGCTTGACTACTAAATTGGCTAATAAATGCATACTATAACTAGAATATGAATAAAACTCTGATTTAGTTTCACATCCAACTTGAAATTAATCATAAGCAGCTTAATATGTTCACTTTTCTATCATCTAAATATTTGGTAGTAGATACTACATTAAATATATTCTCTCTTTTTATAAGTTCTATTCCCTTTAAATAATTTACATTCCTAACAAAAACTCTCTCATTTTTGTTATGATAGTAAGAGC
>NW_006779738.1:46998-73473 GCF_000442215.2 Lipotes vexillifer
CGGTTGTAAATCATGTTTTCTTTCAGTCATATCCTAAAACTAAATAGGAATTGTTTCTAACATCTGGAAATGCACGACTGTTAATAATGTGTATCATAAATATTAAAAAAAATAAAACTAAGAAGTCTGGCTTTGTTAACATAAACCAATGATCAGAGGGAAGGACACTTTAATAGCTAATAAATAACACTATTTTGAAGGCAAATTTTCTCAACATATAAATGAAAGTCACAGTTTGAAAGGTCTTTTTTCAGCTCTATGTAATCTTTAATTCCAAACTATACTTTACATAATGTGTATATATGCATATACATGTATGTATATATAAACATATTTTATAGAATATATATATGAATATACATAGAATTTGTATATGAATACGTCTATTTTTAAAATATGACTTTCACAAAGGTGGTAAAAATATATTTCTGTTTCTATCACAGAAGTTCTAAACACACTAAAATGCATTATTTTTTATGTCTGCTTCCTCTGATTACAACATACCCCTGGTGTTCTTAACTGTGGCAGCATATTTTAAGTCTTTTAAAAATCACTTCATAATTATCTGGAAAAAACATGTCTTAATAGAGGGCTTAATTCACTTCTATAAATTAAGTATAAGGCCACTGTAGATTTCTGTGTGTTTTACCTACATGGGCTATTTAAGCTCTATATATCTTTGCAAATGAAAATTTGATACCTCAAAAAGAGAAGGAATAAGGTTTAGAAATAAACAAAAGTTTAGAAATTGAGAGCAGTGCCAGACGTTTTGTGTGAAAATACTCCACAGATTTAGCATCTCCAGTTCTTCGAACATACTGGGAGCTCAAAACCAATTTACTAGTTGACCGATGAATATGCATAGTACACTTTTTGTCACTGGACTCATGACGTGCCATGCATATCATACTCATATTCAGAAACTAGAGTGACATATATAAGAACATTGTGCTGAAATTTAGAAAACTGAAGGTCATGATAATGTGAATTTAACCATGGACACAGTTCAAGGTTTTGGGAAGGGCACTGATTTTAAAATACACTGGATTATAAAATTCTGGAAAAGAAGGACTCTGTTATTCTAAATAACTAACAGAATGTGTTACCTCCCACTGGACACTTGATAAATAGAGAATGAATTGAGAAGTTTATTAATAATGAAAGTTTTAACATTACAAATGGGTTGTATTAGAACATAAGCTGATTATCTGGAATTAAGCCAGCTTTTCTCCAAGTAAGCATGACCTTGTCAGTGTGAAACATTATTATTCCTTTTGCCCAATTTAAAAGTGGAGAAAAGAGCCCATGAATATCCAGTTTTAAAATACTATATTAAATTAAGAATGTAGCAATCTCAGGTTTTATTACTAATATAACTAGTGTGTTAGGATGCTGCAACATATTTTGGTTTAGCCACCGTATCAGATACAGCAAATATCACATTAGGAACAAAATAATAACTATCTTCCTGAGTGTTTAATGTGCTTGAGCCTGTGCTAAGACCTCCACATTTCCGTTTTTATTTAATTTTCACAAAACCCCTATAAGGTAGGTAATTTTATTGTACTCATTTTACAAAATGAGGGAGTTGAGATTTAAAAGAATGCTAAAGAATTTATCCAAGGTCACACAGCTCATCCATCAAGCCAAGACTTGAATGTAGGTCTCGGGGGCTCTCAAATTACAAATCTGCACGGTTTACAGGAGAAAAAGCACAGATCCTCTACTCACAAAAGTCTTTAAAACTACACTGTCATTTGAGGTTTGGTGTTACTTCTGTTAGGATATTTGTTGCTTTTTCAGTTTTTGCAGGGGGAGGAAAACGTAAACTTTTACCTGTTTGCCATTGTGTGTTACTGATGACAAGATGGTTCTTAACGTCTTGAATCCCATAGCAATGTCAAGAAGATGAGCGGCAAAAAAAAAGTTGTTATAGTGTCCGAGAACGGACATGGCCATGTACCAGGCAAGGTAGAGGAAGGACTATTAAGACAAAATGAGAGAAAACAATGTCAGAAAATAGAATACATACTATTGTCAAAAACGACTCTGCTCTCATTCTATGATAATCACTCCACTGACTTTATCTTCTTAGACTAAAGATTTATATAATTCCAATCAGTTATATCAGTTTGTTTGTGCAGTTTATTTTGATTTAGCTGTTCTGCAAGGTTCAATGCCATTCTCTCCTTTATATCAGAGTGGCTCTTTTTATTTATCCTCGCACAGAGAAAAATGTACTGACTTACTACTCAACAGCAACTTACTAATGTCAACTATTGATAGTTTGGGCCAGATAATCCTTGGTTGGGGATGCCATCCTGTGCATACTAGGATAGTTAGCTAGCAGCATCCCTGGTCTCTACTCACTAGTTGCCGGTAGTAGAACTCCCCCTCTCCAGTCATGACAACCAAGAATGTCTCCAGATGTTGCCACATGTGGCTGAGTTGGGGTGGCCTCCTTTTTATTCAGGGGAGTTGCTTCTATTGTTGGATGAGAAGTTAGCTGCAAGACACCTTACTAACAGTTGACGGTCCTAAAAGATAATTCAAGACTTGATTTTGAGCTCTTCAGAGGGTTCTCTAAGATACCCAGAGTTCTGGGCCTGCGGCTGGGTGAGGCAGGGTGGGGACAGAGGCAGGAGTACTGGGGGGACGGCTGTCACAGGTCTTTAGGAGAATGGAACTAAGGTTCACTATAAAAGTGCTAAGATTAGAGCGAGATTTTGAGACTAAATGAGATGTCCAAGGAAGAAAGCACGGCAGCAAGAACAGCAGGAGGCCTTAGGGGAGGTTTTTACGATCCTTTCTGTAGGAGGAGTGAGAAGACGGTAAAAGAATTAAGAAGCAGTAATGAGGGGATGGGCTGAGATCTGACAGCAAAAACTGTAGTCCATCTATTCAGCCATGTTTCATGATTCTCTCTAGCAACTTCCCATAGCCAGCGAATGGTAGCACAAAAACAACTGACAGTAACTGTTATTTAAACTGGAATTTCTAAGAATCAAAAATGTCATGCTGTTGAGCCAACGAGGTAGTATAATGTGATTCTCTGCCTTGACAGCTAGTGGCTTTTAGTCATGGGTGATTTTTTTTCATAATATTTTGGATATATACGTGGGTCCTATGCCTAACTCAGAAGCTCTTATGCTCTTTGATAAAAGAAGGATCCATCAAGAAAAAGAGCACAGTAATTTAATGTACTTTATTTGGCAGAAACAAATGGATTGATGTTAAAAAAAAAACTTAAAAAAATTTATTTAGAACTTTCTAACATCTATAAAAATTTTGAAGAATGCGATTGCTCAACTAAAATTTGAATGAAAATACACATGAATTTGCATCTCCATTTCATTTTCTCGTGTAAATATATTTTCATTTTAATTTTTCAGCTACTGAAAGAAATGGAATGAGATATGGGCTGATTAATCATATATTTCTCTGGGTCTTTCTCAGATGTGGTCAGTATTAAATGAACTGATATTTAAGTAGCTAGCTTTTTTTTTTTTTTTTTGCGGTACGCGGGCCTCTCACTGTTGTGGCCTCTCCCGTTGCGGAGCACAGGCTCCAGATGCGCAGGCTCAGCGGCCATGGCTCACGGGCCCAGCCGCTCCGCAGCATGTGGGATCTTCCCGGACCGGGGCATGAACCCGTGTCCCCTGCATCGGCAGGCGGACTCTCAACCACTGTGCCACCAGGGAAGCCCTTAAGTAGCTTTCTTAAATAGCCATCTTTCCAGCCACAAACTCATCTAATCAGAGTGCGTTTTACTTTGTGGTAATGAAGTTGGCTTACATTGTCAGTGAAAACAACTCCTAGCTTCCACATCTGATACTTCACATCAATAGAGTTCAGCCTGGAAAGACAAAAAAGAAGAATTTGTAGATATGTACATGAAGCAGAGACTCACAGGCTTGCAAAAGCCTGCTGTCATTCACTCTCCATGGGGCAGAGCTGGCAACCATCTCAGGAGATTAGTTCTAGTTCAGGAGCCCAGGGAAGAGCTGAGAGCTCTGTGGGAAAATGCACTCCAGAGTTTTGTGAATTTTTTTTTTTTTTCCAGAGGAACCTTGGAAAACAAAACAAAGCATCACTATGTCTCTATTACTTAAAAATAGTCTTTTCTTTTTGACCTTTTCTTTTCCTATATTAAATATAAAATAAACACTTTATATGTGACAGTTATTCCTGGAAACTACTAAATTAACTAACATAGGTATATCGAAAGTTTCCTCCCTAACTTTCATTATATATTCGTAATTGCATCCCAACAGAATAATTTTTAGTTCAACTAATAAAAACTTGCATAAATGTCCACACTTGTTTTACAACTGTACCGATTTTGCCAGTGAAAGGGCTTATTCATTGTGTTTTTGTTTCCTATCGTTTTCAGAAATGCCCCTTCTCTACTTCCTTCTCTATCCAAGAAGGAATTTAACCCTTCCCCTTGGTTCCCATAGTGCTTTCTACAAAGCACCTCTCTTTATAATCGTTTCCCATGTTGTTTTGCAGGCATAGGTGTGTATGTATGTATGTGTATTGATGCCTTCCTCACTAGTCTGTGAAATCCCCAGCACCAAGCACGTTATATCGTACACTGAATGTCTCTCAATAATGTTGAATGAGTGAATCTTAACATAATATTCATGATCTTTGCAGATTAAAATATACACGTATTAAAGTATACTTTTTAATTTTCACTTTTTTTCCAGAACTTGTCACTGGTTTGTGGGGCTAGAAATTATAATTTTGTCAGCCTTTGCAACATTCCAGGGAATTGATATGATAATAATATAATTTTAGTGTTATTTTCAAAAAGGCTTCTCTAGACTTACTGTTTTAGTCTTTAACTACTCATTTAATCATTTCTTTTAATTAGGCCAATCTTAAATTACAAGTGCAATGATAAATAGTTGATAATCTAAGCCGACTTCTTAGGAGACTTTTCCCCTTAGAGTTAAGGTTTCATTTTGTAAGGAAATAAAGCAGTCTTTGAGTTATAATTAATTTTATTATTAAATAATATTTTTTAAAATTTCATGAATATTTACAGTGGGTTTCAATATAAGAATACTTTTTTTTAAAAAAAGAAAGATGAAAAAAATAAAAACCACTGGATAATTTGCATGAGAGCATGATTATTTCCCATGAAAGCAATCCAAAACAAAATAAGGGTTTTTATCAGGATGTCTGAACTTCCCACGGTCGTTTCTAACTTTATTTAGAAGTTTGTTCTTATGATTAGTTGTTTTCCATCCCTGTCATGCATTAGGGTAGCAAGTTTCCTACCAACAGCATTAAGAGTATTTTGTAGTATACAATACTCTTTTCTCACCAGTAGTGGCAGTGATGCTGTTTGGGTAGAGCTGACTCCACCCCCAGGGATGGAGCACAGCTGATCTAGGCCAATCAGGGCATGGCATTAACCTGGCCACAGGGCTTGGTTCAGGGGTAAACTAGAAGCCAGAAGCTGAGGAGTTTTGCTAGATGGTTTTGAGATTATAAGCTCTCCTCTCACTCCATAAAGACACACATGAAGAAGCATGCAGGCTTTCTGGCTGCTGGCAGCCATTCTATCCCCAGGAGGTGAGCTGGCCACTTGTTTAAATGTGCACTTACCAAGCCCTATGTATCTGATTGATAAATAAATACATGCACACATAGATACATGAATCATCCTTGTATGCAAATGTTCACATTAAGATACTATTCATATAGAAAACAATCTTTTAAAATTCCATCCTTCTAAACACTTTAATAAAGGAACACTATGTGTAAATTTTTTCCTAGTAATGTGTGTTATTTACTAGATCTTTATTCTTCTAATTTTATTATCCATATTTAAAGGTATTAATAAAAGCCACATTAATTTCTTGGTACTTTGCTAGGGGTCAAACCTGCAAACATTTACTATGTAAAACGGGAAAATTCCACTAATTTAAAACTGTTTGTTCATAGTAAAAAAAAACAGTCTAAACTTTCCTTCTATTTTTTCAGACATTTTCTAGAGTCACAAATATGACCATGGAAAATGCATAATTCAGTAAAACTATTTAATTCTACATTGGTTATCAGGGATCTGAAAATGCTAGTAAGAAACTCAGCAGCCCCACTCTCACCATAGTCCTTACGTGATATTCTAACATAAGGGCCTTAATGCCTAAGGGCTGCCAACTGTGTTTCATCTTACGTATAGTGACCACATTTCTTTAAGAACCACATTTGTTTTCTTAAAGTACCCAGGTAATATTTTAAATTTAAATTCATAACTTGCTATATATTTGCTTATCTAACTACTTTTGAACTGGGTTCACATTATTTTTAAAGACCCAGCTAGCTCTAACAAGGTTTCAGAGAGATAAAAAGTATTTGACCAAAGAGATCAGCCAAAATGTTGTTTTTTAATGCTAGCTAAAATAGTTATCTAAGACAAACTAACATTGCTCTACAGAACCTTAAATATTTATGTTTTCAGAGAGATCATCACATACCTAATTGACTGATACCTTAAATACACAGGTAAGGGAAGGTAACGATTACATTTTTTTCTAAAATCGTTAAGTGGCTGTACAATAAGAAATTACATTTTAAAAAGCATGTAGCCTTTACAACTGTAATTCTAGAATTATAGTTGATTAAGTTTGCAAGACAGATACAGATGTATATAATATACATATATATATGTATACTAACACTACACGCGCACGTGAAATTCAATCTCAGGTGAATTCAGTTCAACTGGTTTACATCCTTCTAATTATAATCATATTATTCCATGCAAGCACTGTATAAGAGTGCCCCATTTTAAAATAAACTTTCCAAGTAATAGTACATTAAGTATACCAAGTCTTTGCTATTTAAATAAAACACAACAATTAAAAGAATATGATAAACTTATTTCTAATAAAAGGTCTACATAGCTCCCTTTTCCAAAATAAGAAAACTAACTTCTTTTCAAACAGGAAGCATTAACAAGTCAAATATTATGCTTTTGCATCTTTGACTTCAACTTAAGTGGCATTTAGGGATAAAAATCGATAAAATAAATCTTTTTTTCTTGCTTTATGTAAATAATGGAAAAGTCACCTTCAAAAATTAATAGATTAAATCTGCTGATTCCATAGTGCTAAAATATCAGGAAGTACAAAAGCGGACTTTATATATTCTCTGTTTCTCTCACTGAAGGAAAGGAAATCAATGCATTAGCAAGTTCAGAAGTGTATTACTTTTTCCTCCTTTCCACCTAGACCTCGGATGGAGCAGAATGAACACTCACACGGCCGACAGGGAGCTGTCTTTCTTTGGCTTCTTCTTTTCCCGGGCATCGCTGAAGTCCAGGGCAGCTTTGTCCATGCCAAGTAACTCGCTGATTCTGTCTCGGCCATAGAACTCTCCATATTTATCCATAACCTGGGGCAAGAAAAAAAGCATTTTACTGGCCTCCACCATTAAGTAATCTCATCTGTATATGCACATACAAACATCTAATTATTTTTATACATAGTATATATCGGTCTTACTTTCAGGTTCACTTAAACATCTAACTTAACGGCTCACGTTCTGTGATCACACTGCTTAAGGTCTTAGTGAACTTATAGCGTGTTAAATAATGCCTAGCTGACGAACAAGATTTCTTATGCAAGACAGAAAGGCAGGCAAAAAAGAGGCTAGGCTCAAGAAAATGGGTAAAGAGGTGGGAAAAAATGGAATAAAGTAACTGCTACCAAATTCATACTCTGTGTCAGGAATTATGCTAAGAGGTCTAACTTGCTTTTCCCTCATGGGACTGTCATAATATGTAAGTTTCCTGTTGTTAGCATCCTACTCTGCAGATAAAGAAATTGAGCTTGGAGAACATAACATGCCCAGTCTCAGCTTGGCAAGAGATGGGGTGAGGACACATCCAGGCAAGGCTGACTCCCAGCAAAGATCTTCTGCATAGAGCACGGCATGCCACTGGGCTGCCCATGACATGCTGGTATCCCCTCTGTGGTCTCCAGGGCAAACATTCAACTCCTCCCATAGTATCCTGACTCCAGCCATTCTTCAATAACACCTGAACCTGGAGCCTTGTCACCATCCACAGGTCCTCAGTTTAATTCTTACCTAGAATGGATTCCTTGTCCATCATTAGAATCACTTCTTTGCAACCCGCCTTGGCTTCCTTGCCCCTCTCTCTTCTGTCACATTTGTCTGGGCTTTGCCCAGATGTTGGGTTTTTAGATCAGGGCTTAGACGTGGGCTAACAGATCACCTGTGAGCTCAGTACCTCTGTCTCTGATATAGTGACTCTTGGCCTACAGTTTATATACCATGAGGATCCCGCACATCATTGAAAATGGAGGCAACAGGAAAAGTAATGAAAGAAACACAGGAGGAGAGAGAACGGGCAGCAAGAGGGGAAAAAGAAAGCAAGGAACAGGAATATAAGAGAAACAAAGGAACTGAGAACCAGCGAAAGAGGAGGGGGAACGTTAAAGTAAAATATTAGAGTGGATGAAGGAAAAATACATAAATAGAAAGAAAGAAAGGATTAGCAGAAATAAAAATGAGCTTTTTCTGAATGTATACAATCAGGTAAATTAAAAGAAAACATAAAAGAGCAACGGTAGTGAAAAAGCCTATGAACGTACACTATTTAGGTTCATTAAAACAATTTGTTTTCCATTATTCTCACAGCACTGAAAATGGGCTGGGCTGATCTGAGTGGGAGTTCTTTAGGGGTTGTATTCTCACCCAGGAGAACAAACTGGACCTCAGAGCAGGAACGCTATGGATTGTCTCAGCTGCAACTGCAATCTGTCTATTTATTTGACTCTAGATATATCGTGTCCTTCAGAGAAACTCTTGCTTTAATAACTTAGAAACTGCTTCTTCATACTGTTAAATAATTAATAAGAATAAAATATTCAAATTATCTATTTTACATTACTTAAAAATTATTCTTTCAGAGCTCTGGCCTAATTTGGATGCACTCATCTGCATTCGTGCAGTGCTACTATTCTGTGGTCGCAAGGGGACAAAAACTTGCACCAAAATGAAAATCAACAAACACACTGCTTCTTCCAACTAGGAAGTCTTGGGGGGTTTTTTGTTTTGTTTTGTTTCTGTTTTTTAAAATGTGCTTCATTTTAAATAATGTACTTGATTTAAATTCTTGGCAAACTCTCTATCTCCCCTCAGACTGGTAACAAAAAATTTGCAGTTGCTAATCACCAGCCACCCTATGAGTAGTTCTCAGCTGGTGGAATCAAAGAGAAAAAGACCACTTCATTCGGCAGACATTTGTGGCCATTCGCCCTGGACCGTATACATTGGAGCTACCGCTCATTATGGTACGTGGCATGAAGTGATTCAGTTTGGCAACTGGAGGGTTCAAGGAATAAGAAGGAGCTACAAAATAATGATTACTGTATTTTACAATGTACAAGTACTGGTACATGCATTATTATATTTTTTTTTTTTAAAAAGTGACCTACATTAAATCCTGTGTGGTAGGAAGAGCAGAGATAATCCTTGTCTCTCGAAACCAGAGCCGACATAGGTGCCAGAGTCCGTAGCTGAACTCCTGTTTGTGTTCTTTCTATCACGCTCTGATGCAGTGTGCATCAGAAGAATAAAACTTTATCAAAATAAAAAGGTCTTTGAAGTTTAGATAAAAGTAAATAAAATTCAGTCCTTTGTTGGTATACAACAACCTTACTTTTCTTTTTTTTTTTTTTTCTTCTTGCGTTATGCGGGCCTCTCACTGTTGTGGCCTCTCCCATTTGCGGAGCACAGGCTCCGGACGCGCAGGCTCAGTGGCCATGGCTCACGGGCCCAGCCGCTCCGCGGCATGTGGGATCCTCCCGAAACGGGGCACGAACCCGCGTCTCCTGCATCGGCAGGCGGACTCTCAAGCACTGCGCCACCAGGGAAGCCCAACAACCTTACTTTTTTATTGTAAGGGAGGATCCCAGCCCTGGTGACTTAGCTGTCTTATCAGAAAAAGAGCCTTCAGTCAACTTCAGTTACCCGAACAATCTCAGAGAAAATTCTTACCAATTCTTGTTAATGTACAGACTGAGCACTGTTTAATCACCTGAGTCAGATGACAGGTGGGTGAGCAATGCTTATTTATTTTTTAGCTGCAGAGTATGGATCTCTTATGAAATTTTTGAAATTCATATTGAATCCCATTTCCATATTGAAATGACATTAACAGACAAAGCCTCAGTATCTCAGCCTACATATGAGCCACAGCAAATTCAAATCTGAATTGCACTTTAGCAAAAAAATAGAAACCACCAGGGAAACAACCTTACTTTTTTATTGTAAGGGAGGATCCCAGCCCTGGTGACTTAGCTGTCTTATCAGAAAAAGAGCCTTCAGTCAACTTCAGTTACCCGAACAATCTCAGAGAAAATTCTTACCAATTCTTGTTAATGTACAGACTGAGCACTGTTTAATCACCTGAGTCAGATGACAGGTGGGTGAGCAATGCTTATTTATTTTTTAGCTGCAGAGTATGGATCTCTTATGAAATTTTTGAAATTCATATTGAATCCCATTTCCATATTGAAATGACATTAACAGACAAAGCCTCAGTATCTCAGCCTACATATGAGCCACAGCAAATTCAAATCTGAATTGCACTTTAGCAAAAAAATAGAAAATTTAAGCCCACCTTTCTTTTAACAAATTTGTCCCAGTAGTTGTTGGGAAATGACCTAAAAGATATAAAAGCATAGAAATAAAATAGTATCATTTTAAAAAAATGATAAATAACAATATATTTTTTGGAATAAATAAAATACTTAAAATAATATGTAAACATATATTCTTCCATTCACAAAAATTACAATGAATTTTCCCCATCTTATCCCATAATTTTTCTATCATAAGTATATTAAATATTATTTTAAGTGTTAATATATACATGTAAATCACAAAAGAGACTACGGGCTAATATTGTAATGGAGACGAATATGAGCATATTTATTAAATAAGCAGTCTGGTTATATTTTTTCTTTCTGTATAATGTGTTAATGTATACATTTCTTTGTCAATTGTCTATAAAAATTAAAGTATCTAAAACTGTCATTGTTTTCCCTAGGAAGTAAAAAAAATCTCATTCCCACTAGTTATCCTTAAGGAAACTGAGCATAACACCATCACATGATTCCAGCATCTTAACTAATATAGAGTTCACCTAAGGGGACAGACTTGATTCGATTTAGAGTTGCTGAACAAAATATTGAGCATTTAGAGTAAACATTTATAACACACAAACAAATCATCCCCATTTGGAAACCCAGAACTTATTAGAAATCATAACTCTTTAAGAATTAGCAAAACTAATCACAATAAAAAGAAGCTATTTCACTCTTGAGTAGTACAAACTACAGAAAAATATTGTATCACTAATACCTCTAATAGTGTAAAGTTAGACTTTTGTGATGGATTTTTATCTGCAGCAGCAGCTGGTAGTTTGGATCTAGACCTCACAAGGCGAAATCATTAGTATAAAGAAAAGTATTTGTTTTTCTGTCTTATATTTTACACGTCATAATGTTTAGCTAGTTATATGCTTCGCCTCTGGATGATACCAACTGAAAATTTCCAACTTAGATTAAAAGTGTGAAATTCAATATTTTTGCCTTTAATGCTACAACTCCTTCCTTAATGAATAATTTTGGCTTCCTCTATGCTTTTAGATGAGATAACCCCACACTGCGGGTTATGTACCTCCAGCTACACACTTCCCTGAACACTGAGTAATGGATGTTATGTTCCATCAGTGCTCTGGAAATGGACTCAAAGCCATTTTTGATGGAGGAATTCAGAACACAGAGGGCAAAAATTGATGGCATCCATTAAGAGACTGATGGAGCTTATTAGTCTTTTGATTTTCTTGGCTGAATATATAACTGTTATTCACCTCTGCTAAACTTTTGATAAATCTGCAAGAACTCCAGCAAAGTATTTTATGTCTTGAAATTTCTGAGCACAGAAATGTCTCGTCTCATTCTTTACTCACTGTGTGTTGATTACGAGTCTATCCCACTGGCCTTTAATATCATCTTCTGAAGGCTGCTCTGTAATATAAAGCCCATCAAATTCCAATTTTCGAGCTACTTCCTTTTCTCGCTTAAAAATAACCAGTGGGACCTACATTTGAAAAATAAACATGTTAAAATTAGTTTAGATTTACTAGCATCTCTTGTGGTCACTATCTTTACAAAACAGCTTTTGGAAAGAACTATTTCCCATGTTACTTCCAGGAAGGTAAAAATTGAGTGAAAATCAATCAGCTGTATTTAGGCAGAAGGAGGCATCTAGAGGTTTTCGAAAAACAAAAGACAGTATAGATATTATATATAATGCATATGTTTTTAAACACGTAGAGGTTCATAAATAATTGCACTCACGAAATCAATTTTAAATATTAAAAAGATTATACAAAATTGCTTTTGTTTTGCATATTACATATATATAATATATATGGATGCAATAAAACATAGCACTAATGTTCCAAAATGCATACTTCTAAAAAATTTGTAGAGTTTTATTTGAGAAATCTCTTTAATAATTCCATGCTCAGCATGCCCATATGCTATTTTGAAAGAAATTTTAATTTCAACATCAGCAAAAATCTTTGTCAGTTTGCCAGAATGTCTCCAGAATTTACTGATTCCCTTTTCATATGGACAGATTTTACACAAGGCACAGATGCAAAAAAGATGCAGACATTCTGGAAGTATCCAAGAATAACCCCTCTCTCCCGCCAATAAAACAAGGGAAGCAAAGGGAGGTAGAGGAGTTTCTGAAGAAAAACTTTATGTTCTAGTCTTTTACCCTGGACCCTGGTTTTTCAAAAGTCTTCTGGAAGTTTCCCAATCAGAAGCAGGGCACAGTGAAATAAAAGCCCTGCAGTAAAAAGGTGTCATGTTAGGAAAAGATAAAGAGGTTTGCAAAGGTGATGGGCAGCCCTGAGCACTCAGAGAGACTATCTTGAGTTCTATTCACCAAACTATAGTGTTCCCTTGGTAAGGCTCTAGGGATGGAGCTCCATTATTTTCCGGGTGACGTGACAAACAGTGAAGCATTTCTGCCAAGGATAGCGAGAGATACATACCTAATAACAAAACATTCAAAATGACTCTCAGAGGTCCAATATGATGTATTTCTAGAATTCCTACTACACTGAGCACTGCTAGGAGACATAGTGGGTGGTCACTTCTGTGGGGTCAAATTATAGGTGAAACTGGCTATATGTGAATAATTACTGACACGTGTGAGAAAACTACAATGTGACAGCCACATCCCCTTCCCAGGGCAGCCTGCATCCAGTGACTCGTCACCAGGGAGCTCTAAAAGCCCAGCTCCAATGCCCCAGCCCAGGGTTACCCTGAAGGGGCATCTCAGCTTCAGAACGCAGACCTGTGATATGCCCTGTTGGGTCTGTACTGTAGCCCCATTTTTCCCTTTTCTCCATGCTGCTCCCTCCCCTTGCCCCGCAGGTGTTTATGGAACATTCCCTAATAAACTATGTGTATGTAGTTTCCATCTCAGAATCTGCTTCCCCAGAAGTCCAACGTGCAAGAGACACACACACACGTGGACACACACAGGTTCCTTGGTGCCTTACTATCTTACTTTCAAGCAGTAGTATCCAATGATGCAGAAGAAAGAGATAACCGTGTGCAAAATGGCTAAGATACGCAGCGTGGGCTCCATGTAGCCGCTGCTCTCTTCCAGCACATAGTGAACTGCAATGATCCTAGGCGAGCTGCTGTCCAGGCTGCTAACTTTGGCATTTTCACTTGAACTGCGAGTGGGGAGCTCCTTTCCTTCAGCCACAGAAGAAGTGGAGACCTGATTCAAATCATTTGAAGTACAGTCAGTTCATTTCCTCTGACATCAGGGTAAACAAGAAACAATGGAAACCCAGTCTTAGCAAATAGCTGGATGTGAAACCACTGCACGATGAAAAGACTAAAAGCAAAGGCTAAAAAAGATAGCTTTTTCAGTATCTTGTAATAACCTATAATGGAAAAGAATCTGAAAAAGAACATGATACATATATATATATATATATATATATACGTAGAGAAAAAATATATATAAATATAACTGAAATATATATATATATATAACTGAGTCATTTTGTTATATGACTGAAACTAAACCCAGACATGAGGATTCCAGTACATGCAGGAAATAATTAGATGGCTAAGCTGCCTTCTCAGTGATCAAAAGAATTAAATACAGTACAGATATGCCACACCCAGATACAGTAACAAGTGAGATATTCAGCCAAATTAGACTCTGAGTACTGTGGGTAAATCCTCTGCAAATCCAACATTCTTCAGTGGGGGCATTTCTCACCTAGTGTGAAGGAGCAAATCTATCCCTGCTGTACTAGACAGTCAGCAATATGCCTGAGATTCAGGTTTTCATTTTCATCAAATACATTTAAGCATTGGTTTTGATGTGCTCACTAGTGGATCTCTGAAATCTTTACATTCAATTCAGTCTTTCATATTGGTTATTAAAAGACTAAGATGTACATACCTTATAAAAGAGCAAGATGAAATTGATTGCAAACGCGACAAATAAGGCTAACATTCTCATGTTGTAAAAGTTGCGAGCAAAATAGTTCTGAAGGTGAAAAAAATTATTAAAAGGTCATTGAATCGAGAGACTTGAAATTTGCAGACAATTGAAATAAAGCATTCATGCATTTACCCAAAACTATTTGTTGGCCCACTGGGTTTCAAGTCCCATGCATGGTGCTATCGATGTAAAGCACCAAGCTTTACGACGTACACCACCACGGAGGAGACATAATGAAGAAGCACATTCACAGATAAAAAGCGTAATTTCAGGGAATGTTAAATGTTATGAAGAAAAATCCATCAGGTTAAGGACTTAGGGAACAGGGGCGCTATTCAGACAGGTGGTCAGAGAAGGTCTATCTAAGGAGGTGACGTTTGAGCTGAGGCCTGGGTGCCATTGGACGGCAATCAAGTGAACGGTTGGGGACGGGAATGTCAGAGAAAGAGCTTGGAGGGCAAAGGTCCTGAGTTCCAGGTGATGCTGGTGTGTTTGACGGATAGTGAGGAGGTAGCGCAGTGAGAGGAGGGGAGAGTGGGAGGGAATGAGGTCAGAGAAGTGAGTGGGGGACAGGGTTCTGTAGCCCTCTGGTAAAAAGTCTGTTGCCCCTTATAGCGCAGTAGTTCAGTGTCTGATCGCTGGGACCACACTGCCTGGGCATAAAGCCTGACCTCACCACTGACTCACTGTGGGATGTGGACAAGAGACTTAATCACTCTTGTAGCATCACTTTTCTCACCTGTAAAGTGGGGATAACAACAAAACCTGTCTCATAAGTTTGCTATGAGGATTAGGTAAGCTACTATAGGGGAAGTTAGTCATTAATCTTGTTAATATCATTGGAATTATTATTTTATTCTAAATGGGATGGCAAGCTCTTGGAGGAGCTGAAGAGGGCTGATGCAATCAGATGATTTGAAAGATGATTCCAGCTACTGAGTATAAAATAGATTGGAGGCAAGCATGGAAGGCAGGAGGAGACGAGTTAGAAAGTGACTGCAGGATGCAGAAAGAGATGGTGTTGCTGGTGGTGGCTTGGACCAGGTGGTGGCTGTGGAGGTGGTAAGTACTGGGCAGACTCTGGGTACATCTGGAGGAGAGAGCCGAGAAGAATTATTGTTGGGTTGTATCTGAGGTAGGAAAGAAAGAGAGGACTCAGAGATGATAATTCTGGATTTGGGGGTCTGAGCTACCAAGTAAATGGTTGGTTCTATTTTTTGAGCTATGAGGGAAAAACATACAAAACACTTAGAGGAGAAGTGGGTTTAAGGAAAAAGGTTATGGGGCATACCAAGAATTTGTTTTAATATTAAGTGGGAGATGACTATAAAGTATCTACCCGGATATGCCAGGGGCTTTAGCATCATAAGGCCATACATAGCAAAATGATATCTCGTTAGTTATCCCTCTCTGTGGACACAGCCCATTTTGATGGTGTCATTTCCCCACACACGACCCTGACTTTTCTGCCACCGTTTATAGGACCAAAGTTGGCCACCACATCCAAACCGGGTCAGTCACATTGGTTTTCTGTGGAAGGTGGGACTGGGTCATAGGTCAGAGTTAGGTACTCTGGTTATCTGAGCTGGGAGGTCACAAAGACTCGGGTCACGAGGGGCCTGTGGCACCTGGTGTGGTCATGATTAGGCTGGTGCATGCAAACAGGTGAACAGAGAAAGTCATATTGCAAGAGAAGCAGGAAAGTAGGAACTGTGACCTCTGAGACAGAAGGATGGAAGGAAATCTCAATTATGTGCTTTACTCAACTGCGGTTACACATACTCTTCAGGAACCCACGGGGACTGCTGCAGCTTATTACAGTGCCTGTGCAGCCTCACACCCTATACCACGCCCAGACCACACCTGCAGCCACGTCCACTGTGACAACACATCAAACCAGTGGTTATCCAGAGTTGCCTCAGAAACATCTGTGTTCTGTGTACTCTGCATTAAATAATATAGTAACATACAAGGTAGTTTAAGAAAATATAGGTCAAATTATTAATTAAAATATATATTTGTATACATTTTAAAAAATGTGTCATATATACATTTATGCATAAGCAGTTAGAACATATCACCACTGAGAACAGTCCATTTCCCTTACAGGTGAGGTTCTATACTACATGAGTTTCTTGTCTATTTTTTTCTCAAAGGCTAAGTATGATTTTGCCTTTCAAATGGCCGTGTTATGGAGTACTGCTCATAATTTCTAGGTCTGACATTGTTGGTCAGTACCTCTTACAGGTTTATTCTAGACATTCATCTCCCAGTCTTTTCCTGCTTGAAAAAATTACGTATAATATTTATGCACATATACATACATACACATATAAGAGGCCTTTCAAACAAAATTTTTAACAATTCCATCCTGTATGAATAGGAAGAGAGAACTAAATCTCCTTTCTTTGTTTGCTACATACAAGTATATATTTTATTAATTGGGAGAGCATTTCCACAAAATGTTTAGGACACTACATAAAGAACTGTCTTCTCCCTCTTCGTTCTTTCATTTATTTACTTATTTCCACTTAAAGAATAATTTGGAATAGACCTTCTTATTATCAATGGAGAGTTGGCTCACTGCACTGATATCGTTATAACTGGAATTTTAACAAAAGGGCGATGTTCTAGAAAGACTGACTAACCCCACTCTGGAACATCAATATGAATTACTTGTCCCCTAGAAGGTATTCTTTGTTATAATGTATGACAGAGCCTTCCATAGTGTTCTGCAAAGAGGGAGCCCCAGGGTTATGTTTATTGACTTGCCCTAAAGCCCTTGTAGGAAGACACTGGCAGTCACTAAATCAAGTGGACCCTCATGGGAATGTGTGCAGAGGTTACGTGTTTGACGACAGGGAGCCGTGGACCAAGGCATTCATTTTAACACATAAACACTAAGATGGGCACATACAACATACATGCAGGGCTGACCCAAGTGAAGGTCAATGCGTATTTACTGCACCCGAATGATTATGATCTCACAGTATATCAGTAACAACATTCATTTTAAAACATCTTACTAGAAGTTTCTGTTGATAGGCTATGATTTTCTTCCAGAATGCTGACTCAGGAACTTCTGGCTCTCCGTATCTGTGTGTGTGGAGCTGCCTCAATTTTTGTTTACCCTTATCTTCTTTGGCTTTTTCTTCTTTTTCTCCATCTTCTCCCCTACGAATGCAAATGAATGAAAAATAAGCCATCCATAAACTGAAGAACTGAACAGGTTTTGTGCCAAAATATACAAACGAACAAATATTTAAACCATAGTATCAGTTTTAATAACTGATATCTCTTCCAATGAATTATGATATTCAGAACTTTAGAATTAGGGGTAGGACTTCTTGCTTATCATAGCTCCCTATAGATGGATAATTTCTGTGAAGTTCAAATCTATAGGACATTTTACAGGCTTCAAGTGTCTTTGTATCTTTGTAAAATATTTAAATGAAAGAATAACAATGGAGACTTTCTTTGTCTGCTACTTTTTAACATACCTTATTTTAAAATTCTTATTTCAATGTTCAGGCTACTAGGATTTAAAATCGGAGGCGGACGCATTTGGTTGTTCTCATGTATAATGGATGTCAATACATTAATTTTGCAGACAATAATGAAATTAGAAGCACCGAAATTTGACACCTAAACCCCTCTAGGTGCAAAATACCAAGCCTTCATGGAAGTATATTTATGCATATGTGTAGTCACATATACGTAACCCACATAACATAACCCATACTTAACTCATATGAGGTCAAACGTTATTTTAACGTTAAAGAGTTGCCATTGAAATGACTGTCATGCCCTGTTACATTTGTCTGCATTTCACTATGATAGTCACTTATGTGGCCATTTTTACAACTGATTCAACAGTTCAAGGTCTATGACAATGAATAGTGCTGACTGCACAAGAGAGACAACAGTGGCCCTTGTGTGAAGCCCAATTCAAACAAACCAACCGTAAAAATCCACTTTTCAGACAACTAAAGAAGCTTAAATATTTAGCGGGTATTAGACGGTATTAAAGAATAACTGCAAATTTTGTTCAGTATAAATAATGGCATGATAATTATGTTTTTTTTAAAGTCCTTAGCAATTAGAAATGTATACAAGGTATTTATGGGTGAAATGACATGGTGTCTAGTATTTTCTTTAAAACAACTTGTCGTACAGGAGGCCCCAAAATATGTGTGTGTGTGTCTATGGTAGGGAGGGTAGGCAGGAGAAAACCTAGATGAAACAAAATTAGCAAAATGTTAATAATTAGCAAAACTTGGTGATGGGTATATGGGGTGCATCATAACATTCTCTCTTTTGTGTGTGTTTGAAAATTTCTAATAACAAAACTGTTTAAAATTCTCTATCTCAAATAACTTGGAAATAAAAATGATTTTCCCTGAAAAAAGTGTTAAGTTATTCAAAAGGTGACTCAAGTGATGTCAAGTAGGCATGTGAAAAAGTTGAATAAAACTGTTTTCCATGAAATATAACATTAGAAATAAGAACTATTTCTGAGTTATACCATTTAATGTTTTAATTTTATAGCTATAACTAAATTAACACAATTCTAAATAAACATTTGCTATTCTAAAAAAAAAAAGAAGAAAAAAAAGAACAGACAATGAAAACAGGCCAAAGGAAGTAACAGAATAGAGGAGAAAAATAAAATGCTACATGAGAATGCTACAGGTGTACTACAGGCACTTAATTTGATTTCCCCAGTTGTTAAAAATGTGCATATAAAACTATATGTAGGTTTCAATTATTAACAGAAAGCCAGTGTTATGAGGAAATTATACATTTTCACTGCTTCATAGGCAGCTCTTTATTTCTCATTGTTGCATTTATAACTGTGCTCCATAGCACCAGGAATATTGCTGAAAATGAAGTTTCCTGGGTCCCAGACCTGCTGATTCAAAATCTGTGCTGGAGCCTAGGAATCTGTGTCTTTTTTTTTTTTTTTTTTTTTTTTACGGGCCTCTCACTATCGCGGCCTCTCTTGCTGCGGAGCACAAGCTCCAGACGCGCAGGCTCAGTAGTTGTGGCTCACGGGCCTAGTTGCTCCGCGGCATGTGGGATCCTCCCAGACCAGGGCTCGAACCCGTGTCCCCTTCATTAGCAGGCAGATTCTCAACCATTGCGCCACCAGGGAAGCCCGGAATCTGTGTCTTTAACAGACTCTCCTGGTGGTTTTTACACAGGTGGCCCTAGGACTGTGCGTTGAGGACCACCATGCCCCAAGAATTCTGTGCCATGGCATTCAGAACGTTTGTCCCCTCCCTTCTTTACAAGGACAGCATAGATGCTCGATTTTAAACAGAGAACTACAGCACTCAGTCATCTTGCAGAGAGCATCACATGGAATCACTGAAGTCTTTTCTGCTGAGAGAGAAACACACAAACAGAATCCTCATGACACAAGAAAGGGGTGGGAGTGGCCCCCAGGGCAGGTGGGTGGTCTACGCTTAACCCTGCCCATGGGCTGAGGCTCTCCACTAAGATGACAGATGTCATCCTGCAGCCTGAGAGTCTCCACTGCATCCCCTGAAGAGAGAGGACGAGTGAAAGACACTAAAACAAAGGAAAGGATACAGCAACTACACCTACTCGGCTTTCTCAGGTTCGGATTTGCTTTCTTCTTTTTCTTCCTTTTCTTCTTTTGCCTTCTGTTCCTTGGATGAGTCAATGGGGAAAAGAGAAGCAGGATTACACATCACTTTTGAATGAGTTTAGGGAGCCCCGTGACCCTGTGTCAAACTGTAACCTATAAATGATACCCTCCTGTCTCTATTGAGATAAAACTGCCATGTGTGCCCTTTCCTCTACTGGTCCACGCATTTCCCCCCTCCCCGCACTCACCTTCCAGGCCAGCAGTAGGTACCAACTTTCTGAGCTCCTTCCTGCTTTTCTTATTTCACAACTACCTTCTCTCCCTCAGTCACCTACTCAAATCCTACTCGTCTTCCAACACCAACTTAAGTCCCACTGCTTAAGTCTCATCTAACTACTCCAAGCTATACTGAGGTTTCCATTTTCTCAACACACGTAACCTCTACTGTCTGCTGCCTATGCTACGTACCACTTAATAATTTTCTAACTTTTTCATGAGTCTTTTATCTTTCTATAAACTCTTCAAGGCAACTTGAAAGCAGTGAGCACATCTTACATTTCTTTTAATTTGCTGTGATACCCAATGTTGCCAGACACCCGGCCAATCCTCATAAAATATTTGTGGATGGAATGATTATCGTTCAGTTGCCTAATGTCAGGAGGGTGAATACTTCAGCTCGTACTTTCATAGTTTAACTTAACAATCTATAAGGAACCTTCACAAAAGGCTAGCTCCAACTGACTAAAAAGCCATTCCTCTTTGGCAAGGCAAGTCATGTACCGAAAACCATCCTGGCACTAGCAAGACGGCTGATGTCAAGTTCACTTATCGTGCCCACCTGAAGTCCAGAGAGCCGCTGTGACTGGAGGTAAGTTACCTGGAACTTTTCTTGCACCTCGGGGATAGGGACGGGGTTGCTCATGAGCTCGCTCAGGCCAGCATTGGGATTATGAGGAATCAGTTTGTACTGCCCGCCTTCTCGCTTCAGGTCCAGGCCAAAGATGTCGGAAAGCAGGTCACTCTCCTCTGTCAGTTCCTTTAAGTCCGTCAGATCTTCGCTGGGCAGGGCGCCTTCCATGGCTTTCCTCTCTCCGTCCTCCCCGTCTCCTCGAACCTCATCCTGCGTGGGGTCCGGCATGTTAGCCAAGAGCTCCGCCACCTTGATCTTCTTTGCACCCTCCACCAGGCTTCCTCCCAGCAGGAGGCTGCCGACGATGCGGGAGAAGCCTCTGAAAACGCTCGCCACGAAGTGCAGGAGGCTCATAAAGACCCCCCAGTAGGACGTAAAGAAGGCCGTGACCATGTCCTTCACCGTCATCTTCTTTACCTTCTTCATCTGCTTCTTCAGGCTCTTTAAGCTGAGCATCCGCATAAGGCTCAAGATATTATACCTGAGGGCGAACAGGGCCGACGTGACTGTCACGATGGAAAAGAAACCCGTCCGCGGCCCCTGTTCCTCTGGCTTCTCCTTCCCGCTCCCCTCTTTATTCGCTGACCGCTCGTTCAAGTCCGACTCCGAGATCTGAGCTGCGAGCTGCATCTCAAATATGGTGTCCTCACAGAAGTTCACGAAGAGCTCCATCTTCTCTTTCTCTCCCCCTTCGTTGACCACATCAAATATAAATTGCCTTTTGGACTCCTTGACCTGGGGCTTCTCCCACTGGGTTCGGCTGGACTCACTGATTTCAAAGTAAACCCTCTCGATGCGCTTGGCACTGCCCATGATCTCGATGCGGCCCAGAAAGGGCTGGAAGTAATTCAGGACGCTCTCGGCCAATTCCAGGAAGGTCTGCAGCCGGGTGTCGTTGGGCATGTGTTCAGAAAGGTTTGTCAGAAGCACTGCCACGTTGAAGCCGATGTCCTTGGCAGGCTCGTGGAACCGCTTGACAAATCCCTCGTAGTCCAGAGTTTCGTTTTCATCCGTCTCTGTGCAGGACAGCAGAAATTCAGTCTCGGACTGGGTATAGTGCTTATGGCTCTCCATCGCTTTGTGGAAGTCCCTCTTGGAAATGACTCCCTTACCATCTGGGTCATACTCTTTAAAGGTATCAGAAGACGTCAAGTCCTTGAGTTTTAAGAACATGTCAAAAAATTTGAGAATCATCTCCACGTTGTTGGAAGATTCCACGAGCATATCAACCATCTGTTTGCCGATGGTGCCATTAACGACATTGCCTAGGGGTAAAAAGAACTGCATTGGCTCAAAATGAACATATTCCTGAAAAAACCAGTGTCTAAGCCGGGTAGAAGCTAGTGTACGTGACTGTGAATTAATTGGAAACTGGTCCAGTTGTATAAGTTGTCGCTAATTTGTGCAGGTAAATATTAAATATCTTAAAATGTCTTAAAAAAAACCCAGTGTCTACAGATATATAATAATATATAATTATAATATATAATATATATATAATATATAATATAAATCTTATATGACATCTGAATCAAAGATAGCTCCTTGTTTATCTTCCAACGTACGAAGGAAAAGATGAGTAATTACTTGTAAACTCTAGTTTCAAAGAGTGATTACATGAACACAAGCAAAAGCATATTTACAAAGTAATTAACGCACATAAAACAGTATGTGAAGAAAAGCTGACATTTTTCCCCTCTAATTGTGTTTTAGGATTAAAAAAAAAATGGGGCAAACATTTATATTATCCTAAAGCCAGAAACTGAAATACAGTCTCATATTAATAATAAAAAGGAGTGTTTGCACAGACATGTCACTGCTCATAAACGTTACCTGATTTCACGCTCATATGTCTGTGAGGCAGGTACTTTTTATTAATTCTGATTTTACTATTGAGAAAACTGAGGTTTGGCAAGGTTAAAGTAAGGTGCTGGCCGTGGCATGATTATTGAGGGCTAAGGCCTGGATTTGAAACAGATCTTCTGAGAGCAACTTAGAGGCTCTTTCTGATTTAAAATGTAAAAGATCTCCCTGCATTTCTTCATGGTCCAGAATGTTTATAATTAGAAAATGGCAGATTATGGCTAAGCTTGAGGAAATGAGATGTTATCCTAAGGTATAGTCATCGAATGCTTTTATTCCATGAACAGAGCTTGATATGTAACACGAAGACATGCATCAGGAAAAAGATGCATGGTGAGGGGTCTGTTGAGTGCATTTGTGAAGCATTAAACACCAGGGTTAAGAGCATAGGCTCAGGAGCCATGCTATTGGGATTTGAATCCAGGTCCCACCATCTGTTAGCTGAGCTACCTGGGCAGACTTCTTAGCCCCTCTGCACTCAGTTTCCTCATTTGCAAAACAGTGATAATATTACTATGCAATTCATAAACCTGGTATTAGGGTGAAAAAGTACTTAAACCAGCAGCTGGCATATTAAATGAGGTTAATTTTAAGTTGTCAGTCCTGCAGTTCCTGTCGCAGTTATTACGGTTGTGGTGTTATTATTATGTAGACCAGAACTTGAATTGAGGTCATGGGAAAAGGATCCTGTGCTCAAAGGGTATAAAGTGGCCGCCAACTAAGGGCTTCAAGCAAATGCTGCATCGTTGAAGTCCTCACGCAAGGTGTGCCTACTGCCTTAATTAGTCAAAGTATAGCTGTGCAGTGCAGGGCGGACTAAGAAACAGAGAGAGGAATTAGGAAGGATTTAAGAAAAAAAAGGACAGGGAACATAATAGCAAACATTTTTTATTTGCTTTGGTCGTATTCACATGATTTCACTGAATGCTTGCATCAGCCTGTCATGAGCCCCATTTCACAGAGGGGGAAAGTGAAAAATGGAGACGTAACTTGTGTCAGGGTCACACTGCCTGCGTGGGAAAGTGGGATGTGGGCGTTGGTGGCAGATCTCAGAACCCAAGCTCTTACCTACCACGTTTACTGTCTGAGACAGAAAAGAAATGCAGTAGCAAAGGAAAGTAAGTTGAAAAGAGAAAAGCGACAGAATGAAAACCCAAGAGAGAGGCATGTGGTGGGAAGACTAGGCTGCCACTAGACTTGGTGGGCTGGGGCACTCTCCCGAGCCTTCTTCTCCTGCAGAATTTTTTTTCTTTTTTTTTTTTTTTTTGGGGTTTCGCGGGCCTCTCCCTGCTGTGGCCTCTCCCGTTGCGGAGCACAGGCTCCGGATGCGCAGGCTCAGCGGCTATGGCTCACGGGCCCAGCCGCTCCGCCGCATGTGGGATCTTCCCGGACCGGGGCACGAGCCCATGTCCCCTGCATCGGCAGGCGGACTCTCAACCACTGCGCCACCAGGGAAGCCCCCTCCTGCAGAATTTTAAGAACCCATAGGAGTCACAAGGCAGTCAGCTCAAAGCAGCAATTTACACAGTTGGAGTGTATCCAAACGTCTGTAATCCCCACCGGTTACAAACAAACAAAATGATAAACAAAACCTTCTTTAGGTATTCTGTCTGAAGAGCATACTCTCTGGGGTTTCACTATGAAATGAAAGATACCACTACGAATGAAGTGCTAGTGATTTCATTCCATAGTTTTGTAAACTGAGATAGGCAGGATTTCTCTTTTTTAAAAAGCAAACTTGGAAAAAGAGTAATCAAGCCAGCAATAAATCTGAGGTATCTGTCCCATCTCAGCGTTGATATTTTATCCTTCGCAGCATGCTGACTACCAAAGCAAGCATGTGTGGAATCCTTAAAATAAAAGATTAAAGGGGACTTGAAGATACAAATCAAAACTACCTTCCAACATGGACAGCAACATGACCACCATGTCCTTCTGAAGATCCATCAATTCTTTCAGCAGCTCAATTTGACTGGAATCCTGAAAGAATTAACATACTGCGTTTGAGATAACATGGGAAACCTATGCAGCAAGAACGTCATACTTATTCTCACAAAAAGAGTATGTAACTACCGATAGCAGACACTTTACAGCAATATAGAGCTAAAGGGAGGCCAAATATAAGTCTGCAGCTTATTCAAAATACACACTTAAGAATTAAAGAGTATTTACTGTTGATTCCAACTCATGTTTATTAAAGTATTTGTAAGGACAATGAATAAATCTAACAAGAGTACAGATGAACTAAAGCAGTGGTGGATCCCCTGGGGCCAGGTAGGCAAGGCTCAGGTGCTTCTGCACATTGGGTATCTTTCTTTTACTTGAGTAAAGACTGGACTTGTCTTTTCTTCTAACTTACTACACCAAGATGCTATATATTTTGTAAAACTTAACATATTCTGGAAAACACAGGCATAACAGTGATAAGAGATAAACTTATCCGACATAAATCTAGGCAAAAATGTACACAAGTATTACCTATATTAATAATGCACAAAATATCTTATTTACCAATTTTACCAAGCTCTCAGATATTTCTCTCGTTAAAATTTTCTGTTTTGTTTTTTGTTTTTCATTTTTCACCGTGAAAAAAAATTATTTTACAAAGATATGTTGTGTCCAAACATCACTTTGCTTAGATTCAGTGCCTGGAAATATGGAATGTACTTATATTTACATTATGACCTCATGAATCATCAGATTTTCTTATTTTAAACTATACTCCTCTTTCTTTTTTTAAAAAAAAAATACAAGGTATCATTTTATTCATATGAATTTTGCTACATAGGAAGCCAAATTTCAACACTGCTGGAAGGATGAGGCTTTTTCTTCCTAAACAGTTGTTACCTTGACTAGGTCTACAAACTGAACAACTGCTAGGTAGCACCATCAGATGTTCATAAAATGATGGCAGTACATCTGAATCGGAACTCTCCTGTGAATGTATAAATTTGGTTCATGCTGATTTCCTTTACTTACTAAAATGTCATTAGCAATTAGTTGAAAGCATCCTGATATTTCCTTACTTGGTTGATTACCAATAACTAGATACTGACAAAGATTCTCTCCTTGACCAAACTAGCCAGCTCCTCTGGGCTCTCTTCCCAACTAGGCTTTAATCTTGTTCTATAACGACTTGAACAAAACACCACCATAGTTTCTAACAGCTCAAGGCTGCATCCCTAGGATGACCCCAGCCCCCCTTAGAGTGCCTGCCTGAGAAAACTCAAGACTGCCAGAAACATTTTCTGTTTGTTCCAGCCAACACCTGACGATAGTAGAACCTGTCTCCCAGGCTCTGTGGGAGGGCAGAATCCTGACTTTAATATCCAGCTGACCCAATCATATTTACACTGAACAACGCTTTGTAATTTTCCTCTTCCCTGACTCTACCGAACCCTGCTAATCCCCCTCCTTCTCTCTTTAAAACGCTTATCACCTCTGTACAAGTCCAAGTTGAGTTCAGCTCACACTAGGTTCTTTTCCCTAC
>NW_006779738.1:73516-79904 GCF_000442215.2 Lipotes vexillifer
TTCCCTACAGTAACAGTTATCACTGACTAAATCGGTCCTTGCCACTTTAGCCAGTGCCTGGCTTTATCTTTGACCAAGATATCTTCCTGCTTGTAGGCCAGAGGGCAGGTGTGAGTATCCTCACTTTGCTGGAGGAAAGGAGACTCAAGGAAGAGAGATAGGACACGTGAATGAAATCGTGGGAGTTGGACTGGAGTCGTTTGACTTTGAATTTAGCATTCTCCCCTCTACCTGACACCTGGAAGATACATACCCACACCCCGACAGACATGTCAGCCTCAGGAGAGCCCATCAAAATTCACTGCATCACAGGGACATATTTACTCAAGATTTATATTAAGAGTTTTTCTGTTTGTGTAACTCTGAGCTCCAAATGCAATACACGAGTGAGAAAACAGCATTCTGATGTTTTCAAGATATGCTCCCGAATTAACATTAAAGCATGGTGGAAAATCTGTTTCTTCTTTATTTGCCTATCTGCATGGCTATTTTTTTTTCTCTTTGACTTTCACAAAGTAAAATGTCCTGTTAATGGGTGAGTGTCCTCTTTTGAGAACAGCTGCTTGTTTATGACCCTATAAGAAAACTGTCTGCCCTTAACGAGGGATTTGGAACAGATGACAAATCCTCTTCCAATTATCTGTAGGGAGGAGGAAAATTCCAGTGAGTGATCGAGAAGTAGGTCTACAAAGGACTGTAAAATGTACAGTGTTTGGAGACTATGTTTTATTTCTCCATTATAGTCAATTCCTCAATACCTTTTGTTTTCAAAATTGAATGATGGCTTCCACCTATTCTCAGCTTGCATAAAATTCTTTTATTTAAAAAAAAAGGGTTTTTTTTAAAATGTAGAGTGAAAGTTGTATAAAGAAGTCATCCAAGAAAGATAATATTCAGACAAAGGAAAGCATGCTTAATTTGCCAGTGATCACAGTGTCCAGTGTGTCATTTAGGATGGTTGGACGACAGTGACTTTACCTGAGACAGCTTCATCTGCATGTGAGCAAACACATGAAGAAAACCCACCACCGCATCCCAGAGCCTGCTATGAGCCAGACTCTGCTGGTTGCCAGTGCAAGGACCCTGGGGCAGAAACAGACAAACAACAATCATTCCTGATAATTTAATTGCCAAAATGAACTTTACAATAATAGGGACAAAGTTAACTTAGTGCTGACATATCTTATCACCAGCATGTTATCTGAAAAGACAGGAACCCAAAACAAAATATATACAGTGATTGTAATGGTATAGCACTCTTGGGAGACAAACATATTCTTTCTTGAAATGTTTAAATCCCCAAAACAGTTTCTCAAGGATTTTCATGTTCTGTTTCTATATGAATACTAAAACACTGGGGAAACAATGGTGAATTATTTCATTTTTGTCTGACTTTGGTTTCTTCTATTTAGAGGAAATCTTAGCTAAGTTATTTTAGCTAAGTCAGATCATCAGAAGTGACTACCTGTGTGAAAAGAATTTGAGATTATGCGTTATATGAGAGGTACTTACTTCTTATTGTTAAATAGTAACCTGGATAAAGCATTCATAGAGAGGACAAAATATTCTCTTCAGCGCTTCATTGTACAACCGTATCCTGATTACCAATCATACAGCCATTGAGATTTTTAAAGATTAACACTTAGTCATTAAGTTTATGAACCCAGAATCCAAGACAATTAGAACCTAACTTTGCTCTCTTAGCTTTCACTTCAGAAGTGATCTTTATGTGACACTAGAGTGAGTGTTGTAGCAGAGACTGTTTGGATGGAGACAACTTCTATTCTTACTTCCCAAGGAGAAATTCTACAATCGCTAAGTTTTGAAAACACACCCACATCAACCAGGAAAAGAAATACGGATTATATTTCAAAAGAAAAAAAACTCATTCACTCATTAGACAAATGGCTCAGTATAAGTTTAAGTTGGAGAGCACATTAAAATGTTTCAGGTTTTAGTCTGGAGACAAGTGACTGGAAGAGAGGACTGCATTGAAGATACTGAAAAGATGTTGACATGAAACTCTGTCCTTTATCAAGCTACACTTGAGGCCCTACAGCTGAGGATAAAAGATGTAACCGAGTGGGACCCTATGAGGCCTTCCCAGAATAGATGCCCACCCATGTCCTCTCCCTTCCTTTTGACTGTAGAAAACCTTTAGTCAAAGAATACATTTAATCAAAGAAGTGAACAAATGCAGAAAGAAAGGAAAACAGTCAAGAAAGACAAAATAATACTTTAGCCATTAAACCAAGTCAAGGACCTTTAGTTCCTTCTCAAGGTCTATAGATAATATTCTGAGCCACGTCCTTTGAGCTGTTTGGCAGATACGGAAATGCCCACCAGGTGGAAGAAGTGAACTGCAGGCTGCCCACAAGCATGCAGACCCCAGACTGGCTGGAACCAGAAGGTCGATGATGCTGACTTCCAATTACCTCACCACCAACCAGTCAGAAGAATGCCCACGAGCTGATCACACACCCCACAAGCCCTGTCCCTCCCCCTGTCTTTATAAACCTTTCCCTGAAAGCCTTCAGGGAGTTCGGGCCTTTTAAGCACTAGGCTCCCTGGACTCCTTGCTTGGTGCCTGCAATAAACACTGCACTTCTCTTCACCACCACCGGGTGTCAGCAGATTGACTTTACTGCGCGAGGGTGGGCAGACCTAAGTTTAGCTCAGTAACAAAGATAGTAAGTGCCACGTATCTCAGTATTCCAAAAGCAAGGTGCTAGATTCAGTACCTGCGAAAGGAAACTAAGTAGATATTTCTACCTCAAAGATATAAAGGCGCTGAAGCCGAAAAGGGAAAGACTTTGGAAAGAGCTCTGCAGGTGCCGGGCCTCCCAGCCTCCACCCCTGCTGCCACAGGAGAGGAGATGGCTGCCCGCTTCCCTTTACACCATGGAGAGAGGAGGGGTCAAGAGAGCCATCAGGAGTGCTCAGCTCCTGCATCCCGAGCTTGCGTAGCATACAGTCCCGTAGTAGGGACTGTGAAGATGGAAAGTGACAACAGAAGATATCTTAAGTTGGGTACTCGGGAGGGAGCTATCTTGTCCAGCAGGACTTTGAAATCTTGCCGACAAAACTGTCTGAAAGGGTAATGTGATTCCAAGGTGGACGGGGACCCCCAGATGCACAGGGTCTGTGGAATAATAAGAAGCTGGGTGGGAAGAGAGGTATTTCCAGGCATTGGAAGCAGTAAGGGGGCCAAGCCCCCTCATTAGAGAAAGAATACAACATGCCACCCCAGCGGGCAGGCTCCACAGTGCAGCCCTGAATTCCACGTGCCGGAGGGAGACCTCCCCTCCCTAATCCTTCCTCATGCGCACAATTCCAACCCCAAGGAAGCCTGAGACTGGCAGGAGGGGAAGGAGGAAAAGCAGACGACCCTGTGGAGAGACAGTGGAGAAACCCAGATCCTACTTCTTGCCCTCTACCCCAAGGCCCTTCCAGCACAAAATCAGGCCCAAGGGTGAGGGGGATTTTTAAATTGGATAAGAGTTAAGTGATGGTGCCACCATACGATGACTGCAGTGAGACAATCCTGGTGACAAAGTGACTGAAGGAATTTTATTTATCTGAGAGTGGCCAGTGCACAAGATCCATTCAAAGAGGGATAAAGAAGCAGGCCGCAGGGCTTCCCTGGTGGCGCAGTGGTTGAGAGTCCGCCTGCCGATGCAGGGGACACGGGTCCATGCCCTGGTGCGGGAAGATCCCACATGCCGCGGAGCGGCTGGGCCCCTGAGCCATGGCCGCTGAGCCTGCGCGTCCGGAGCCTGTGCTCCGCAACGGGAGAGGCCACAACCGTGAGGGGCTCGCGTACCGCAAAAAAAAAAAAAGAAGAAGCGGGCCAAAGAGCAAGTCTGAAGAGACAGTGGGGAGGAGTCAGTTCTTTTAACTTAGAGGTTAATACATTGAGCCCATTCAACGCACCAGGCCAAACTGATTTTACAGTGTACGTTAGTCCTGTCTGGCTGTTAAAATAACTCTGGGTCAAAGCAACGGATCTTCAGGATTCCACTGTGGTCCAGCCTCGGCAATGTGCCTCGTGTGCTAACACTAGGGAGGGTGGAAAGTGCTGGAGGGCATTAGGTGGACACTAGAAGGCCATTTCGAAGAAAATAAACTTGATTTTTCCTGAAGAAACAAACATTTTCTTCATGTGGTGTTTAAGGTTTTAACCAAATGTTAAAATATTATATTAGAAACGACTAAGATCTTCTGAAACCCCAGGTGACCAAGAGTTGTTTTGCAAACCTTATGCGACAGAGCTGCAAACCAGAGGCCCAAGTTCCTACTTTTCCTTGTAAACCTGAAACACACAGAAGGTATTTTCCAGGACTCGCTCAGCCTCAGACCATCGACTTCTGAGAACTGTTCACTACCTGAATGGAACATCTGTCTTGCCTGCCACCTCACAGGCCTATTTCTCCTGATCTATTCAGTGCCTATAACATATAAAACCCTTGCTACTATTACACAGAGAATGGATAGGCACCAAGGTCCTACTGTCTATCACAGGGACCTATATTCAATATCCTGTGATAAACCATAATGGAAAAGAATCTGAAAAAGAACGTGTATATACGTATAACTGAATCACTGTGTTGTACAGCAGAAATGAACACAAGCGTTGTACGTCGATTATACTTCCATAAAATAAATTAAAAAACAAACAGACACCCTGGCTAACTGCCAGAAGGCAGTTACTTTCAGGTTGACCTTCTCGTGGAACGACAAATACAGCTTTCTCTCTTCTCACGACTCATCCTGTGGTCTTAACTCCAGGCACTTGGACAATATAATGTCCTTGTTCTCAGGCAGTTCTTCCTCCCCCCTTATGAAAACTGGAGTTGAAATCTTACAGAAGATTATGTTTATTTTGATGGTTTTGGATTTCCCCCTCCTTGAATAATTTTCTACAGTTAGCAAAAATTGGAGTCCAAAAGCAACATGCAGTGCTGTCAACTAAAAGCCAGCCCAAAGTAAGTATGAAGCAAACGATGAGCTTTTATTCACAGTATCAACAATAATCAATAAACATAATGCTAAGGCAAATATCTTCAAAATATGTTTCACTAAAGGCAATGGGGTGCCCTGGGTTGGCTCCTGGAACAGAACGAGGACATTAAAGAAAAAACTGGTAAAACCGGAATAAAGTCTGTAATTTAGGTTATAGAATGGTGCTGATGTTGATTTCTTAGTTTTGACAAATGTATCATGGTTACTTAAAATGCCAAAAGCTGGGAAAGCTGGGTGAATCATATATGGAAACTCTCTGTACTGTCTTTGCAATTTTTCTGTATATCTAAAATTATTCCAAAATAAATTTTTATTAAAATATGTTTTTAGGGAATTCCCTGGTGGTCAAGTGGTTAGGACTCGGCACCTTCACTGCTGAGGGCCGGGGTTCGACCAAGATCCCACAAGCCGTGCAGTGTGGCCAAAAAAAAAAAAAAAAAAAAATAAAGAATAGAATCTGAGTAGAAGTCTGGTTGGCAAAAATATCAATTGATTATGGAAGCAATATAACTAAATATATGTATATATTTAGTTAGAGATATATATATATATATATGTATGTATATATAATTTGAGAGTTGATTAAATTATACAAAAATGTCAAATAAACAAGGGGTATTGAGAAGTTAAAACATGAACAGGCCATAATAAGCCTTCCTACTTTACCTATTATTCCTTGAATGTTCATTTAGAATGTTCTGTGTTATATAAACAAGTTCGAATACATGATTTTGCACATAGTGAAAGGTCAATGGATGCTTCTAGTTTTATATAAATTTAGGACTCTCTTACTTTAGGAACCAAGAAACGTCTACTCTTGGCTGAAAGGAATGTACCTTTTATTTGTTATATAGAAGCCATTTTCCTGTTTCTATAAAATTCACTGGCTTGCTAATGTCATCAATCAATCTTATTACTTAATCAGGACAGTTCACACCAAACTTTGTATTTGCTCCCTTTCTAGACACCGATGAGTATATTAAGGTAATAATGGAAGCCAAGGAAGATAAGGAAAAAGGAACATGAGTGGACTGAACTGGATTTAAACTTTGCTTGTATCTGAATTAAAGAAAAGTTATTAGCATTATCAAGTGTGGCTTTTCCATTTTTAAATACTGAAATAAGGATCCTCTGCCCTGCCCATGGAGACAAGAGGAAAAGTGAGATCCTGCCAAGCTACGAAAACAGAGGAGAGAGTGAGCCTGGAGGAGGTGAGGAATGGCCATTCTGCCATCTTTCCTCTGCACCGCTCAGCCTTGGCGGCTTCACTTGGCCATAAATAGTTCACTCACACAGTCATTCTACAAACACCTGTAAGAATGTGAGGCTCTGGGGATACAGTCTGTTATTTTTACTTAACTCTTTC
>NW_006779738.1:79914-101348 GCF_000442215.2 Lipotes vexillifer
GATTATGTTTTCTAACAAAGCAAACTGAACGTTTCGTCCTCCTATATTATCCTTGCACATGGCACTTCAATCACAGTGACTGAGTCAGAGGAATATTGGCCATGGAGATCGAAGATAGAAAGGAAAGATGACTGACTAGTCTCCTAGAAAATGGCAATGTTTTGCTTTCTGAAAAAGGGAGAGATTTTATTTATTTATTTTTTACATCTTTACTGGAGTATAATTGCTTTACAATGGTGTGTTAGTTTCTGCTTTGTAACAAAGTGAATCAGTTATACATATACATATGTTCCCATACCTCTTCCCTCTTGCATCTCCCTCCCTCCCACCCTCCCTATCCCACCCCTCTAGGTGGTCGCAAAGCACCAAGCTGATCTCCCTGTGCTATGCGGCTGCTTCCCACTAGCTATCAATTTTACGTTTGGTAGTGTATATATGTCCATGCCATTCGCTCACTTTGTCACAGCTTACCCTTCCCCCTCCTCATATCCTCAAGTCCATTCTCTAGTAGGTCTGCATCTTTATTCCCATCTTGCCCCTAGGTTCTTCTGACCATTTTTTTTAGATTCCATATATATGTGTTAGCATACGGTATTTGTCTTTCTCTTTCTGACTTACTTCACTCTGTATGACAGACTCGAGGTCCATCCACCTCACTACAAATAGCTCAATTTCGTTTCTTTTTATGGCTGAGTAATATTCCATTGTATGTATGTGCCACATCTTCTTTATCCATTCATCCGATGATGGACACTTAGGTTGTTTCCATCTCCTGGCTATTGTAAATAGAGCCGCAATGAACATTTTGGTACATGACTCTTTTTGAATTATGGTTTTCTCAGGGTATATGCCCAGTAGTGGGATTGCTGGGTCATATGGTAGTTCTATTTGTAGTTTTTTAAGGAACCTCCATACTGTTCTCCATAGTGGCTGTACCAATTCACATTCCCACCAGCAGTGCAAGAGTGTTCCCTTTTCTCCACACCCTCTCCAGCATTTATTGTTTCTAGATTTTTTGATGATGGCCATTCTGACTGGTGTGAGATGATATCTCATTGTAGTTTTGATTTGCATTTCTCTAATGATTAATGATGTTGAGCATTCTTTCATGTGTTTGTTGGCAGTCTGTATATCTTCTTTGGAGAAATGTCTATTTAGGTCTTCTGCCCATTTTTGGATTGGGTTGTTTATTTTTTTGTTATTGAGCTGCATGAGCTGCCTGTAAATTTTAGAGATTAATCCTTTGTCAGTTGATTCATTTGCAAATATTTTCTCCCATTCTGAGGGCTGTCTTTTGGTCTTGTTTATGGTTTCCTTTGCTGTGCAAAAGCTTTGAAGTTTCATTAGGTCCCATTTGTTTATTTTTGTTTTTATCTCCATTACTCTAGGAGATGGGTCAAGAAGGATCTTGCTGTGATTTATGTCATAGAGTGTTCTGCCTATGTTTTCCTCTAAGAGTTTGATAGTTTCTGGCCTTACATTTAGGTCTTTAATCCATTTTGAGCTTATTTTTGTGTATGTATAGCAATTGTAAATATTTATGCACCCAACATAGGAGCACCTCAATACATAAGGCAAATAGTAACAGCCATAAAAGGGGAAATCGACAGTAACACATTCATAGTAGTGGACGTTAAAACCCCACTTTCACCAAAGGACAGATCATCCAAAATGAAAATAAATAAGGAAACACAAGCTTTAAATGATACATTAAACAAGATGGACTTAATTGATATTTATAGGACATTCCATCCAAAAACAACAGAATACACATTCTTCTCAAGTGCTCATGGAACATTCTCCAGGATAGATCATATCTTGGGTCACAAATCGAGCCTTGGTAAATTTAAGAAAACTGAAATTGTATCAGGTATCTTTTCCGACCACAACGCTATGAGACTAGATATCAATTACAAGAAAAGATCTGTATAAAATACAAACACATGGAGGCTAAACAATACACTACTTAATAACGAAGTGATCACTGAAGAAATCAAAGAGGAAATCAAAAAAATACCTAGAAACAAATGACAATGGAGACACGATGACCCAAAACCTATGGGATGCAGCAAAAGCAGTTCTAAGAGGGAAGTTTATAGCAATACAAGCCTACCTTAAGAAACAGGAAACATCTCGAATAAACAACTTAGCCTTACACCTAAAGCAATCAGAGAAAGAAGAACAAAAAAACCCCAAAGTTAGCAGTAGAAAAGCAATCATAAAGATCAGATCAGAAATAAATGAAAAATAAATGAAGGAAATGATAGCAAAGATCAATAAAACTAAAAGCTGGTTCTCTGAGAAGATAAACAAAATTGATAAACCATTAGCCAGACTCATCAAGAAAAAAAGGCAGAAGACTCAAACAAAAGAATTAAAAATGAAAAAGGAGAAGTAACAACTGACGCTGCAGAAATATAAAGGATCATGAGAGATTACTACAAGCAACTCTATGCCAATAAAATGGACAACCTGGAAGAAATGGACGAATTCTTAGAAAAGCACAACCTTCCGAGACTGAACCAGGAAGAAACAGAAAATATAAACAGACCAATCACAAGCACTGAAATTGAAACTGTGATTAAAAATCTTCCAACAAACAAAAGCCCAGGACCAGATGGCTTCACAGGCGAATTCTATCAAACATTTAGAGAAGAGCTAACACCTGTCCTTCTCAACCTCTTCCAAAATATAGCAGAGGGAGGAACACTCCCAAACTCATTCTACGAGGCCACCGTCACCCTGATACCAAAACCAGACAAGGATGTCACCAAGAAAGAAAACTACAGGCCGATATCACTGAAGAATACAGATGCAAAAATCCTCAACAAAATACTAGCAAACAGAATCCAACAGCACATTAAAAGGATCATACACCATGATCAAGTGGGGTACATTCTAGGAATGCAAGGATTCTTCAATATACGCAAATCAATCAACGTGATACACCATATTAATAAATTGAAGGAGAAAAACCATATGGTCATCTCAATAGATGCAGAGAAATCTTTTGACAAAATTCAACCTCCATTTATGATAAAAACCCTCCAGAAGGAAGGCATAGAGGGAACTTTCCTCAACATAATAAAGGCCATATATGACAAACCCACAGCCAACATCGTCCTCAATGGTGAAAAACTGAAAGCATTTCCACTAAGATCGGATGAATGGATAAAGAAGATGTGGCACATATATACAATGGAATATTACTCAGCCATAAAAAGAAACGAAATTGAGCTATTTGTAATGAGGTGGATGGATCTAGAGTCAGTCATAGAGAGTGAAGTAAGTCAGATAGAGAAAGACAAATACCGTATGCTAACACATATACATGGAATTTAAGAAAAAAAAAATGTCATGAAGAACCTAGTGGTAGAACAGGAATAAAGACACAGACCTACTAGAGAATGGACTTGAGGATATGGGAAGAGGGAAGGGTAAGCTGTGACAAAGCGAGAGAGTGGCATGGACATATATACACTACCAAAGGTAAAATAGACAGCTAGTGGGAAGCAGCCACATAGCACAGGGAGATCAGCTCGGTGTGCTTTGTGACCACCTAGAGGGGGGGGATAGGGAGGGTGGGAGGGAGGGAGACGCAAGAGGGAAGATATATGGGAACATATGTGTATGTATAACTGATTCACTTTGTTATAAAGCAGAAACTAGCACATCATTGTAAAGCAATTATACTCCAATAAAGATGTAAAAAAAAAAAAAAAAAGACTAGACGTCTACCCCAAGAAGAATAGAAAGCAAATCACGGTGAAAAAGAAAAAGGTATATTATTCATGGAATTTGGAATTTTACCTATATTATATACATTATCATGTTATATAATTTTATATATATACACACACAGATATGTGTGTAAATATACTCTGGAGAAAGAATGTTGCCTGCCGTTTCAGTAAACAAAGGATGTTGCCGCCATCAAGACATCAGCTACTGCAGCTGCCCCGTGAGTGTGCACCCTAAGGGGATTCAGGATGGAGAAAAGCAGGATACTGGCCCTAGGTATTAAAGGTTCCCATCAAAGGAATGATTTCAATGAGCCCCAATTCTTGCATCTTCCCATACACAGAAAAGCACCTAATTCATTAACTTAAGATGTTTGATTTTCTTTAATTAACGGTAATCTTTTGACGTTCGGACTCCCTGTTTTTTTTTTGTTGCTGTTTGTTTGTTTTCTTGTTTTTGCCAAAAAACCCTATATATCCTATATAGCCTCCCTTACCTTTTCGTAGCAGTCCCTCAAAGCTATCTGAGAGGCTGCATCCCAGGCTTAAGTCCTCAGTAAGTCCTCTAGATAAAAATAATTCTCAACTCCTAGGTTGCACATTTTTTTTCAGTCAACAATACACACATACATGTATTAAAATGAAGTTTTTAAATGCTCTTTTCTTTTTCATAAAGTTTCTATGAAACTGCTTCCTTATTTTCACTGGAATACTATAAAAAGTGGTTTACAACTCTGCCCTCCTTCCTTCACTTCTTCTCTCCCCTCCTTCCCTAATATTTATTGAGTGCTTAATATATATACCAGACCCTGGAAGTATGACACAGTCAACATCATGGTTCATGTCTTGAAGGAGTTCATGATATCCCAACCTGCCAAGTGGTAAAGCAGGTTCATTCCATATAAATTCACATCTCAAGTGAGTATTTTAAATGGCCAATTGGCTAAGAATCTATGGAAGGGGTCAGTAAGAATGTGGATGAGAGCAGGAAAATACTTTAGCATATTGCATTTTCCCAAGGAATTCAATGCTAACCAGTTGACTCTCTTTTCTCTCTTTCTTTCCTTCTTCAAGTAACAGAAATGTTTAAAGGTTTACCTGAATATACTCTGTAAGCGTGTTAAAGACTTGTTTTGCTACTTGAATCGCTTTGGAGAAATTCCTTTGTCCCTGTTCATCAATGACATCTTTCCCAGAGTAATACCAATAGAAGTCACTGATTGATTCCTGGAAAAGAGACATGATAGGATTAAGGCACCATCTGAAGCTACCAAAGACCTGTCCAGTTCTGGACTCAGTAATAGGAAATCATTTTAAATAACAGATTGGAAGCAAACAAAAATATCTGCAAGGTAAGTACTATTGTCAATGATTTTCCTAAACATAAAATATGGTGACATCCTCCCTAGATATAAATAACAACTGGAGAGAAGATTAGAAGTAGAAAACTTAGCTTTTAAAATGACTTTCTGTCTCTGATGACCTTGAACTTCACAAACATAAGGATTCATAACATTAATGCATATTTATCCATAGAGCAGTTAGGTGTTTACTATGTGAGCACAGAAATTAGACAAATCATAGAACAATATTTCTGAGTTTCAGATATTTGGTCTTCTTTCTCTCCAACAAAGCCAATAACATTTCTTTGCTGAGAATTCCAGGATGTTCCTGGCTTGTGTAACTGCCCCTGAAGAAACTAGTTGGACTCCTTATAAATACTGACAACAACTGTAAACAAACATCTAAATAAGACCAATCTTTCCCAACAGGATATATTCAACAATAACTTATCTTGTGAAGGAACTTTAGTTGCCTAAATGAATAATACGATTTGGGCTACCATTTAGGTTTGAGACATGATTTTGAAAATCACAAATATATTTTCAGCAATGCTTCTTGATATATTTGCTTCAAAAATGGACTTTTTTCTCATTAAGCTTTAAGTAAGAGTGTTGTGCTTTTACATATGCAAAGATTAAGGGAGAAACAGAGTTTGAATTTGCAGTTTTTAAAAGTACTATATCTGACTTCCTTATAAATAAAGTGAAGGAAATAAAGGTTATATAAAATCTTATTACTTAAGAGGCCTACACCTTCAGATTCGGTTCTAGTAATGTGTAAAACATTACTACACTATCAAAGATACTTTTAAATGATGACGTGTTAAGCTGAATTTTTAAATTAATGCAAATATTTCAAGAGTTGAAAAGAACTAACCTTATGCTATTAAATTTAAGTGTATGGTAAGTAGTTTGAAAGCCTTTCTTTCCCATTTTTAGTAATGTTTCAAATATTCTTCTCCTATTTATCTATCAACTGCGGAAGAAGGAACAGAGCATGTTCATGCTTTACAAATTGAAAAGGAATTTAAAATGCCATCAAGCTAAAAACTGTAGGAAAAAAATATTCCCACTTACAGAAAGAAAATAAGCCAAGTAAGAGCCAGGATCAGAGGCAAAGACAATAGTGGCAGTTTCAACCTAAGACTTGGGGAAAGACTGTGATCAAAGACAAAATACCTCTACAAATTCTGACCTCATAAATCAAAACACATTTCAACATGTCAGTTTCACAACTCCACCATATCTTGCCAACCAACCAACCCCTTAATTTGTGACTAACATAAAGCAACGTACCTGAACTCTCAGTAGGTAGTCTACGGTAGAGATGATTATGTTGACAGTCGTATTATTGCCAGTCTGAGTTCTCAGATAATTTTGAAAATCTACATAAGATCAAAAGATGTTATTAAAGCGCATTCAAAAATTTAAAATGAGTTCTTTGAATAACTCCAAAAGCAAATGATGTCTCCAGCAAAATCACCATGGCTACGTACACTGTTATATCTGATAGTTTTAATACTGAATAATTTATATTTTCCATACAAAGTGAGTACCTCAAAAACAAATCTAGGTGCTTCACAGAATATCAATATTCAAACTTCATCTAAGAGGTTGTTAACACCTGTTTCTTGATTCCTAGCTCTAGGGCTCTGGGCATGTGAATGACTGAAAACAACTTCCATCCTGTAGGACAGAGTAATTAAGTGATTTATTCCATAACCCCTTATTCCTTAGTACTGTGTTAAGTGCTGGGGAAGCAAAAATCAAGATCAAGTTCCTGCCTTCACGGATACACAAGCTTGGCGGAGAACCAGATATATAAACAATGAATGTAAATACATCATGCAAAGTTACACAACGAAGTAGATTCCCCCAGTAAGATAAGTGGTAAAAAAAGAAACAGAGCTACGTCTGTCTCTATAGCTATCTATCTAATCTACATCTTTCTTCACCTATCAGTTGTCTTCTCTAGCATGAGAACAACTAATAAGAATTAAGTGAGGGACTTCCCTGGTGGCGCAGTGGTTAGGAATCCACCTGCCAATGCAGGGGACATGGGTTCGAGCCCCGGTCCGGGAAGGCCCCCACATGCCGCGGAGCAACTAAGCCTGTGCGCCACAACTACTGAGCCCGCGCGCCACAACTACTGAGCCTGTGCGCTAGAGCCCACGAGCCACAACTACGGAAGCCCACGCACCCTAGAGCCTGTGTCCTGCAACAAGAGAAGCCACCACAATGAGACGCCTGTGCACCGCAACAAAGAGTAGCCCCCGCTCGGCGCAACCAGAGAAAGCCCGTGCGCGGCAACGAAGACCCAGTGCAGCCAAAAATAAATAAATAAATTAATTAATTAATTAATTAAAGAAAAAAAAGAATTAAATGAAAGGGCTAGCAAAGGACTTTGAAAGAGGCAATGCGATACAGAAAATTTCCCAGCGCCTACACAGCAGGTAATGTTCAAGAACTGTTTCTTGACCCAAGGGAAGAAGCATAATTGGAACTAACAGACTCCTATTGTTGCTTCAAAATGCTTATTCCTGGGTACCACCGATGGTCTGGGGTCTCACAAACCTGAGTTGTGTCCCTCACAAAGCAGTTGCAAGAAGCGGAAGAGGTCACAGGTGAATTCATCATCCTGCAGAACCTTTTCTCCTGCAGGAAGTCCAGAGGAACCCAATGTTATCAACCACCTTAGCCTCGCCCTCCCTTTCTATCCCCACCTCCATCAAACTTGCATGTTGATGTAGCATCGTTCTGAACCCAAAACAGTCACAAATCATAGCCACTTTTCTATCTGAAGCTCATAAGATCATGCGCTTGACAGATAGATGCACTTTTTCTTGGTAAGAAAAGAACACTTGGATCTTAAAAACTCAGATATCTCTCTGTTAAAAGTAGCAGCATGGGTTTGGCAACATTTTAGAAACAACCTGAAGAGATTAGAGACTTAAACTTTTTTTTTCTTTCTTTCTATCTTTCTTTTTTTCTTTTTGGTAAGATTTGTGTAGGAATGATCTCTGCATCTCTTACAAATGTGGAAGTTAAATCTGCTTTGTTCCCAAAGTCTGACCAAATGATTCAATGCAGAAGTATTCAGTACATATATAAAACAGGACCAAGAGTTTCTTTTATTCAAATATTAATGAAAGGACTTTTGTGAAAACCCTGGATGACTGGAAAATGTTTTTTAACTCATTTCACTTAACTCTCTCATGAGCTTGTCTAAATAGAGAGCTCATTGGTTGGAGCATTCCTTCCAGAGGAGAAAGAACTGACAAGCAGATCTAATTCTAAATACCAAACCAAAAGATAAACTTCGCTGGCTCCTGCTAGGAGAGCTAAATCTAACAAAGAAATGTGAAAAGGAGGACATCTCAGTGCCATAGGAGGTGCTCTGCATCATTTCAACACTAACTATACATGTGGGGCAAGGATGAAGCCTCAGAAAAGGGTTCCGATCTTTCACCTACATTTCAATTTAAATGTATCTTGATCACAAGTTACTTTGAAAGCAAAAACACAAAGAAGGAAACAAACAAAAAACAGGCACCACACAAATGAAAGCTGATTTTAAAAGCATAGAGTGTCCGTGAGAAAAACACTGTCAACATCATGAGTGTATGCTCTGGAATCTCAATTTGTTTAGAAAGGAAAATGACCAAAAAAAAAAAAAAAAAAAAAAAGAAATGTTGTTTGGCAAGTGAATGAATATACTCATGTATTTAAAAAAATAATAATAACTTTTCAGACTGGAAATACTTTGGGCTAAGAAAGAAAACTATGCAATGATCATGTGTTTACTGGAACTAAAATTATGAATGATCATAATGACAGAGTTGATGGACTTACCAGTCTGCAGTCTGTGACTTTCAAAGTGAGAGGCTTCATATAATGGGAGGGTTAGGAAGCAAAACCATTTTGAAAACTAATATAAACATTAAAAAAAGTACATAAAATCACTGTACTGGTTTCCCTGTTGGCCTGCAAGATATTATATTTGGTGACCAAATTAAGATCACCACGTCTACAAATGCGATGTGGCAAGTTTAATGTGTTAAATGCACATTGTTTTGAATCTCAATACATGGCTGATAAGCCCATTCCTCCATGTTCACACTCATGACAGGATAGGAAAAAAGGAAACAGCCTAGGCTAATAAACTAAACTCTTCATTGATTACACTTAGTATCATTTCATGATGATACTTTAAAATGCTATTTAAATCAAACTGTTATGAGTTAGTTGCACAGACTTATTGACTCTTTCCTTGTGAACCCATCTAAAATGTTTTGTTTTGGTTTTTTCGTTTTTTAGAAAATTGAATCAATAAAACCACGGACATACTTTCAGTGTTCACATATTCAATGTGGAGTAAGTAACCCTTGGTAGAAAGTATTCAGAAAAGTTAACACAAATAAATTAACATGTAGTCTACCAGTGTGCCTGAAAATGCTCTGTACGATGCACATTGATTTATAACATAAGGTTATTTTTTTGTTGGCATGCACAGTATTTTCCGGACTGTATACCGAAACACATACAAGTAACTTCACTTACATAGGACACGCTGCACACAGCAGAACAAGAGGGAAAGGCGGGGTGGGGGGGAGGGGCAGGTCAAGCCTTCATTTACCATCAGTTGACACCAGGTTATCGTATCCACTAAGGTGCTATTGCTTAATGAACACATTACTATCTGATTAAAATGCTGCCATTGCCCATGCTGCATGTAGGCAGTGCAGGAACAGAGATGGATGATGGCTTTATGTCTGCAGAAGGTACACGAGCAACAGTCTATTTTGTGATGTATGCAAAAGAAATTCCATTGTAAGATGGAAACTAAGGTTGATAATAAATAACAAAATGGAGTAAAATGTAGTTGAAAGTGCTCTTACATTTTAAAAATATTATTTGCAATAGCTGCATGATGGCCAAATGTAGATAGTGTGAAGGGCATTCCTTTGGCTTTATTTTTAATTATAAGGGGCTTATAACTTCTAACACTGTAATAAAGAGAGAGTTATTTCAATACTGTTGTGATGATGAGTTTGCTCTTTGTGCCTCAGTTTTCTCACCTATAAAATGAATGTAAAGCGTACACTGTCTACCTCACTGGCTCTGCACAATCTATATGACCATTTTTTATCAATTGTGGAGAGGTTAATATTATTAGTAGCAGTGGTAATGACACTAAATAAAGATGGGAACAACATGCCTACAGGATAAATATAGTTTTGTGAACACAGGTATTCAATGTGTTTATATTTTCAAAAAGCCACCTTAATTTTAATGGACCAAATATTTTCAAAAATGTAAGTTTTCACCTGGAAATAATATTAGGTAGACCTTATTTGTTCAAGCTACCAATAAAAAGTAATTCCTCATTTAGAGATCTAATAAAGTTAACGCACTTTTAAAGGCTTTTCTACTCACAATCGGTTTATCCAACTAATAGAAAAGTACACAAGTGTTTAAGTTCAATAAAAACAGTTGTTTTTACTTAGAATTTTTACCTAGAATATCCATGGATATAGCTCAAAGTCTGCAGACTTATCTCCAGACAAAGCTTGATTTAACTGTTAATAATTCATTATCAATAACTGTTCTAAAATTAATGAAATAAATAAAAAGACTAATATATATATAAACAATTGAATTAGCATCAATAGACTCCAGAAGACTAAGATCCCCATCATTGTAGGGTCAGCATCTCTAATGATGCAGAGATAAAAGGGTGAGTAGCATGAAACATGACACTGGCTGCATCAAATAATTCCCTGTAATCTATTGTTAAACAGCTCTCAAGAGCCCCCCATTGCCATGGAGGAAATAATTCTGATTACTTACTAATCTTTAGGGGACTTAAATGTTTATTTTGTATATGAAAACACTGAAGGATAAAGGTTAAAAATATTTTTAAATAGTGAAAAGTCAGGTATTTGATTCCATGTGGGTAGTTTTAATATCATTGCTTAAATGGTCTAAATATGGCTGCTTGAATAATATTACAGCTCAACTAACGAAGAATAAAAAATCTGAAATGGATTTACGATTAACATTTAGTTAGTGACTACGGTGTGCTAGGCATTGTGCTAGATATATTTTCTCATCATTTCATTTCAGGTTTACAAAAGTCCTACAAATGAGGTGATACGATCCCATTTTGTGGTTTGGTAAACAACCGAGAAATTAAGTAACTTGACTACTGTCCTACAGCTATTAACAAGTAAAGGACTTGAATTCAGTAAACTTCAGCAAACATTCACAGTCTCCTACATGCTAGGCACCTTGTGAGACGCTAGGCACCTTGTGAGGTGCTAGGCACAAAAAAGACCAATGGACACAATCCCTAACCTCAAGAAGGTCACAGTCAGGCAATAAACAGGTAATTTCGATATTGTATGGTCCTTCTGAATCCAGTGTGCCATAGTTTCTACACTTCATAGAGCTCACATCAGCAATCAATCTAACTAACAATCATTACACTTACTGTACATTATTTAAATTGTGAACCCCTAACTTGTTTTTATGAATTTTAGAACCCAAGGAAAACCATATTCTAGACACGTGGCTTTAGAAAAGTCAATTCACCTTTCTGAGTCTTTGTTTCATCATTTTGATATGGAAATGAACAGTCTCCTGACTTCCTGAATTCATAGGGCTGCTGGGAGAATCAAATTGGTCCAAACAAGTACAGTTGCTTTGAAATATGCAAAACACAGTAGGAATAAATGTGACGTTTTAATGGCATGCAGTCATTAAAAAACAACCTTTAGATTTCTAAAACATAGAATACTGGTGGGTTGTGGATATGATAAATCATTCATAATTCCATTAAGTACATGTATTTAATCTAAGGTAACAACCTGACACCAGTGTATAAAATGCATTCCTAGATAATACCAATGACCACTGTGTGTGAAAAAACTTAGGTGTGACCGATGGAAAACAGAATTAAAGTTATAGGTTAGCTGTGGGGGAAGAAATCTTTTGCTTTCAAACATGATTTGCAGATTGTTTCTCTTATAGCGGTCTCTTTTTTTTCTTTCTTTTTTTTACTGAAATATAGTTGATTTACAATGTTGTATTAATTTCTGTTGTACAGCAGAGACTCAGTTATATATATATATATATATATATATATATATATATATATATATATATATACACATTCTTTTCTTATCACAGGGTATTGTTATTTATCCATCCTATATCTAATATTCAATAGTGTGCATCTTCTTGTAGCCTTCTCTTAGTGCCTTTCAGTTGTCATTCCTCTAACTGAAATCCTTAATGTCCTTCACCCATTCCATCCACCAGCATCCTAACTGATCTCCGTGTCTTCGCATGGGACACCCATCTTACACCCTGTTGCTGACAACAACAGCTATAGGCAATCCAATTATAACACTCTTCCTGATAAACAGACTGACTCCTGTAACAGTAATTATGGAAAGCATACTCTGAATAATTCCCTGCAGTCTACCGTTAAGCAGAGTTCCCCAGCTGCCGTGAAGGAAATGGTGGTGACCACTATCTTTGGAGAACTCCATGCCTATTTAATACACTAGCATTACTGAGAAAGGAGAGATCTGTGCCTTTTAGGGTGAGTAGGTTCTACTGGAAGCATTTTGAACAGTGAATGTAGGAATTTAATTCCAGGCGGATCATCACACAAAACATAATGTATCACTTAAGTGTTATTTCTTTAATGGCTGTCCAGGGTCTCAGAAAGAAAGTACAAATGCCTGGGAAGAGCAAAGAAGGTCCTTCAGCGCCTCTCACAAACGATCTTTCCATCTTCTAGGGGGTGCATTACTGCACCAACAGGTTGGTTACTGTCCTCTGGTATGTCTTGTACCTTAAACTTTGCATACGCTGATGCTAATTCCTTCCACTGGAATGCCTTTCTTTGCCTTCCTTATCTACCAGATAAATTTCTACTTCAGGCTACGTGTTATGTCTATGGTGACCTGGCAAAGTATCAACTCAGTTCTCTCTTACACAGAGGGCATTTTTCTGAAGTTGCTTGTTTACAAGTCTGTCTACACAATACTGGACTCCTATAGAACGCCAGTGCCTAGGACAGTGTCTAGCACGTAATAGCCACTCAAATTTAAATGGCTGCTTCAAAGTTTAAAAACTGCAAGGATGTTAAAAGACAATCTATTTAGTGCCATGAACTACAGGCTTTTTCTTGAAGAGAAAGTTTACCCATAGGAACTGCAGAGTAATATAGTCAGAACCCAGATGTTGGCACTGGATTACACCTGGGAAAGTACTTTGAAAATCTGGGGCAGGAGAAAGCCAATAAATAATTAAGCACTAAAAACACTAACGAAAAACTAGGGTAGCCAATATTTAAACATTGCTTTAATTATCCCTTTCATTAATTAATTAAAAGGAATCCTTTTTTCTTCAACTTCACATAAACTTCATGAGGTCACTATAAATACGTCGGCAAGAACCTCAATGCAACACGTTATCAGTTACAGGTGGAAATTTGAGAAGCTTAACTTGTATTAATATTTTATATAACAGTTTAGAAAATCAAACAGTTTCTGAGGAATCAGATCAGCTTCGCAATTTCTCTTGCTTACGAAGTCAAGGATCTCTGCCAAATGATCAAAAATAAAATGCAGTATCTTCGACTGTATTCCAAGAAGACGTTTGAAAGAAGGAAAATTGCACTTTCAAGCTCATCATGAATTACTAATGAGGTTAAATGGTACTGAGGAAAAACAAATTAAAAATCCAAGGATGGAATGAAATTTCTAAGATTTATATAGGTTTTTGGTTTTGAACTTCACTCTATGTTAAAAGAAAACACATAGGACTAAAAAATATACAGAGAGGACAACACTGAGCACGTGACAAATCTAAACACATTTGCTTAAGAACCTTTTTTTTAAAAAAAACCACAAAAACAACGGGGAGGTCCAGGCTTTTGTAGACATGGGGGAAATTTAGTAAGGTGGGATAGGGCTACAGGACAGTAACAGTGTAGAGAAAGGAATATAAACAATTAGTCTGAGATCCAGATACAGTGGTCCTTCTGTATCTGCAGATACAGAGGTATGACCATGCTATGCCACTTTATATCAGGGACTTGAGCATCTGTGGATTTTGATATCTGCCTGGGGTGGGGGGAGGAAGGGGAAGGTCCTGGAACCAACCCCTCATGAATACAGAGGGACAGCTGTATACAAAGCTTAAAGAAGCACATATTCCCTAATGGTATCTCAACACCAGATGAAGAATGTCATGTGTAACCATAAAAAGCTTAAAAGTGATATTAAAACTTCAACAGTGGATGCAAAAATCGGCAATAGATGGGTGTCTTTGAAAGGAGACATTACATTAAGGGACCAACAACTCTACCTAAGCCAACATGCTGGACACAAAATAAGCCCCCCAAAGACTACTGAAGGATGAGGGGGAAGGGAGTAGGCATGTGGAACGGGCAAATTAAAGACAGGAAGAGTGCCTGCATTTCAGCCTTGACCCTGCCACTTCGCTGTGTGACCCTGGACAAGCCATGTTATCTTTCTCTCCCTCACTCTCCTTATTTATAAAATAGGGAAAATACCTCATGGGAAAGTTGTGGGTATGAAAAAGTTCATGTATTCAAGTTATACATTTTCCATGGCAATATAATTTATGGTCATTTTATCATCATCGGGAAGAGATTGAGCTTAATAAAGATAATTGGTTAGGATGGAGATTTAGATCTATCATATTATTTTCTCAGTCCTGAGCCTCAAGCTTTGAAGCCTGCACAAGCCTCAAGCTTTGAAGCAAGGATATCACTAACAGATTTAGAATTTTTCAGCCTTTTCTATGTTTACCAAGAGGGATGACCAATGTCCTTTCTCCTTGGAGAGCACAAACTTTTCTTCATAGTTGCAGAAGCTTAAAAGAATGGTCGTGTAACAGAAATTTTAACAGTATGCCAAAAGATAGAGTCAGTATAGGTGTTCTCAATCTGGGAAATAGTGTACCATTCATTACAGCGAATGAGTTGTCACTGCATATATTCTCCTAAAAGATATTTTGGAGCAAAATACACACTGTGGCAACAGTGTGTATTCAGAAAGCACAACTTAATCTCTGAAGCCCTGCTGACGTACTAGGTACTATTCAAAAACTCTCATCCCTTCTTTATTCCCGTCGTATGTCATGTCTTTTAGAGACTACTTTGCAATACCAGCGCCATCTTCGTTATTATCCTAGCTTGAAGAGTGAACATTTGCTACCGTTTCTACAGTTCTTTAAATTCGGTCTCAAGAATGAAAATTTGTTTTTATGGTAGGTTTTTAATGTGTGATATTTTCAAAGAATAGAGAAAAACTCTACAGATCTCTCAATACTTGGGAGGGAAGTGGCAGAGCCCAATGGCTAAGATGAGACTCAGCCATTCACAGCACACACTGGATCAGCACTGATTTTCCCGTGCACCACTTGGTGCAGCCATAAAGCCACAGTATGTCCAAGACAGAAATGCCGCAGGGAGACTGTTGCACACATTCATTCATTTACACAACAGCTGCAAACACTGGGTCCACCAGAACTTTTTGTAAATGAAAGAACAGAACCAAACAAATCTAAAACCATCATTTAAATGCTTGTTGCCCCTTCAGGTCTAATATGTTAATAACTGCACATCCTCATAGGATGAGAGAAAAAAAAAAAAAGGAAAGCTTGATATATAAGTTTTAAAAGGAAAAGGATGCATAATGATGGAAAGTAAACAATCTACTTGTTAAAAGGGTCTATAAAAGGAAAAAATGCACAAAAACTGTCACTATCAAGACTGTACACAAAGCTAACAACAAATAAAGGAGCAAATGAAGAAAAGGCAGTTCATTTTTAATAATTACCACGCTCATGAGTGATGACTGAGGAAGGGAGAATAGTACATTGACGGTAGTCGAAAGAAAAGGAAATGGGGAAAAAGAAAGAAGTTGAGAGTTTGTTTTTGCTTTGCTGTTTGTAAGGAAATAAAATAGAAAACGTGTTAATCAATTTGGGAAATTGTTTTTGTGTGTGTCTTTAAAAAGAGTAAACTAATCAAACCAATCTCATATTGAGAGACAGAACTAATTCTCACATTAGGATGGTCACTCTCATCAAGTTATTTCTGACTTGGGACTCACAAATGTTATTCTCATCTATATCTGGTAGACAACGGCTAGGAGGCCCAGTAAAATAAACCTGTGTGGTCACTATTTCTTTGTGGGGAGCTGATGTAAAGAGTGATTCAGAATGATGAATGGAATTGTGTTCAGAGCCTCTGGTACATTAGCTAAAAACTGCAGGGGAAAATGAAATGGATTTCTAATTCCATGACAGGGAAGTCAGACTTTGGATGGAGAACTGACTCATTTTTAGGCACTTTCCAGCTGGAAAATGCCCAGGACTTCTGGGAGACATTAGAGGCATGCAGTTAATGGGACCTGGGATTTGTCATGGCTCTGAGTTCTCCAGATGGGCCCCTCAAGGCCAGGTGTTGTTAACTGTCGACACAAAGGTTAGTAATGAAGACATTTGGCTTGATGTCCATTTTCAGAAAACCTGAGTAAGTTCAGAATTCTGCCGGTGATTTTTCTTGAAGGTAGCTAACCCAATTAAATAACCGTGTGACGAATACTTGATTACTGAATCTATACATTCAAATGCCAAGCAGAAAATAAAATTACACAGGTGATATATACAGAAGCAGCAGTGTTAGCATATGTATAAATGATAATCTTTAAAATACCGGAAGAAAAGTGCAGCTAATATTTTTCCTATTGTGAGAACAAAGATATACAGAGATAATTAGAGAGATTAGTTAATTCTAAAATATTTCAGAAAGGCAAGCAGACTACAAATGGCAGAGGGGAGAAAATTTATTTTTTGCAATAAGATTAGTTTTATAGAAGACCCAATGTTCCAAAACTAATACACTGATAAGATGACAACTCCAAACCAGACCAAACAAACAAAAACAGATAAACACACAGGGCCTTACTCAAACTAAATTAATTTAAAAATCAAACACAAAAGAATAAAAACAAATCAAAACCAAAAATAGTGAAGATACTTTCTTCTTAATAAATACCAAAACGAATGTGCAACAATAGTTATTTCTGCTTTAAATGCACTGTGTGCTAAATTTTCTAGTTCATACATCTATTTATAGCGAGAGAAGCTCTAAGAATCGGTGAGTCATGCACATGTAAATTAAGCGATCAGAGTTATTTAAACACAAAAATTACTCTTTATTTCATTAAACAATTTGGACTTGCAAAGACATGGATATATGAGACAGAAGGATAACTGGGCTAAAAGGGAGGAGATAGTAAGACTAGTGGTGGATTGAAGGATCTGAAAGCATCACTATCCTAAGGAGACAGAAGAATTTGAAAGCCTGACAGTTTGCTAAAGTGGCCAAAGAAAGTCAAACGGTTCCTAATGTGGCTCATCCAGGTGGTTTAGAATTTTATAGATAATTCTCTAATAAGGGATATCTATTTACTACCCAACTAGGGGAAAGGCCACTGACAGTAGATCTGGAATAAAAAGGAGTCAATGACCAACAGGAAAGATTGGGTTTTGGGTATGAACTGCATGGGTGTCTCACTATGAACTTTTAAATGAGTCACATAAGCATTGTGTCTATTTAAAGATAATCTTGTATCTCTCAAAGGTAATTTCAGGGAAGAAGTGGGGACACGTGATGCTTTTAATTTAAGTGATCGATACCTGATCCTTCCTCGGTCACCATCCCAAGTCCTTCAGCTTTGTTCTGTCGCTCAAATGCGTTTAGGTCTAGGACACTGCAATAACAGGGAGGAAAACATTTAGAGGCCTAACAGAATGAGAACGTTTTCTTTCTTCAGGAGAGCACATGTCTAAAACCTGTGTATCGTGAAACGTGAACCAAATGTTATCAGATACTGAAAACATACACTGACTCAATGCCTACCAACCATATTTTCCTAGTAGCAGACTAGTTTCTCTCCAGGGTCCACACTGAAATGATCCATGTGAAAGTCAAGCATATGGCATTGATGGGTTTCAACTTTGGGAGAACATTACAAAGTTAGCAGACATACTGAAATATAATTAGAATGATCATGTTTTTCCAGTTGGAATAATAACATTAAGTATGTGGCAGGTTCCTTAGTCAAATGCTGTCTGAATGATTTCAAAGACTGTAAAAAACAGAAAATGATGAACATGATGATGATGATCATGGTTAAGGCTCATTCATTTAGGGCAGATGAGAAGTGGTCTAATGGCTCCCAGATAAAATGAAAAAGAATTTTGTTTTTTGTCTTTTAAAAATCATACACTATACCCCAATAAAGATGTAAAAAAAAAAAAAAAAAAAAAAAAAAGGAAAAAAAAAAAAAAAAAAAAACCCTATAAATTAAAAAAAAAAAAAAAAAAAAAAAAAAGGCAATAAAGAACAACAAGCAGAACTCTATAATTTAAAAAAAAAAAAAAAAAAAAAAAAAAACTAAAAATTAAAAAAAAAAAAAAAAAAAAAAAAATCATACACTACTCATTTCCAAGTAAGCAGAATACACATTAATTCTCCAAGGTTCCTATTTAAGCACAGGGTAGACTATTTTAAGACATTATTAATGTGGAACAATTAGTAATTAAAACATTACTAACACCTAACAGCAAGATAGAACATAAGACACTTCCACACTTTTGTCCCACTTAAAAGTGTGTTTAATCATTAAAAATTCTTCTTTGTATAAGTGCTTTCAGTAATGTAAAACAAGTCCTTTAAAAGGCACAACCACTGAGTGGAACCAAAGCAAGAAAAGCATGTGCTTACCTGCATGACTGCATCAGGCCAGCAAGGCTCTGAAAGAAGCCCACATCCTTTTTCTCCTTGAGGTAGTCAAGCATTTTCTACAGTAGATAGATAAACCACATGGTCACTGAACACAAATCTCGTTTTTTGTTAAATAAGAAACAGTAAAAACATCCTTTGATTCTGAAATAAAGATAAAAAATATCCAGTGCATACAAACGTGACGAACGTCACCTTGACCACGAAATAGTGATAAGCATGTCACAGCAAGAGACTTGCACATTTCTAAGTGCAGCAGGACATACACATGGCTTGGAACAAGGGAGCTGCTTTACAAAACACCATAGGCAGCATAAATATCAGGGGGAAATAATACTCTTAATTCTCTTCATGTCACTCTGTAAGTATCTGGAGATTCAGATACTTAGTTCAAGTCTACCGGAAGAAGGCCCACCTGTATGCCATTCACAGATTTCATTACAAAAGTGAGTTCCTTAAACAGCATTCCAATCCGAGAGCTCTGATTACCATATGCTAATGTTACAGACAGAAATTCAGTTTCCATTACCATGGTCTCTAAACCCAAGGACTGGTGGGAATCATGTGACTATTAATTTTTCTCCTCTTTTCTCAGAATGATGTCCAGATTCTGTGGTCAACATTTTGGTTAAACATAAATGTAAAAAATGCTAAAGCAATGCGTGGCTCCCGCTTGTTAGTATGTTGTTACATGCCATGATGAAACAGCTACTTTGAATGTAGATACAGTGTGCTGGAGGTTTCAAATAAGAAATACTATTTGCAGGGCAGAAATAGAGAGGAAGACGTAGAGAATGGACATGTGGACACGGGGCGGGGTGGGGCGGGAGGAAGAACCGGGAGATTGGGATTGACGTACGAGCACTGCCATGTGTAAAATGGATAGCCGGTGGAAACCTGCTGTATAGCGCCGGGAGCTCAGCTCGGTGCTCTGTGGTGACCTAGGGGGTGGGATGGGGGGTGGGGAGGTCCAAGAGGGAGGGGATATATGTATACATATAGTTGATTCATTTCATTGTACAGCAGAAACTAACACAACATTGTAAAGCAACTATACCCCAATTAAAAAAAAAGTACATACAAGATGATAAGATGACAGAGGCACACCAAAGGTTTTAAGAAAATAAAGATACTGCTCTTCTCTGAATCTTAAGTAGAAGGGATTAATTCCTACTATCAGAGCTATCTAGATAGGGCTCAGCTAAGCAGTCAAAATATTGGTAGTACTCTTCTTCCAGAAATCAGAGAGTTAAAGGTAATATAAAACTAAATACGTGAAGGCTGTATACACATACACAGTGTATATATATTTGTGTGTGTGTGTGTATATATATACACACATATATGCATACACCTACACATGCACAGATACACACAAATACAGACACACAAAAACGCACAGCCATTTTGGGGTGTGTGTGGGATAACTTATTGGTCTAATAAAACAGGAAGTGCTTATTAATCACTGGCCTTTTAAAACAAAATGAATATGGGTTACAGGGTCAAAGGGGAGTGGTGGAATATATATCTGAAGGTTTAAAGAAAAAAGAAAAGATCTGTACCGACGATGAGTATATTTATTACATGGTCTCTCAAGGTTCCTTCTGTCTCCATGGATTTCTGAATATATATACGATACAATTAAGGTCTTTTGAAGCAATACATAAGTCAAGGGAAATTATTTATTTATAAGTATTGTGGCGAGATTAGGTTGGTTTTCTTTATTTTTCCTTTTTTAAAAAAAGTCATGTAGTCACTTACTGTGGAAATCAAAAAAGAAAATCTGTAAATTGGATGGGAGAAAATTCACCTTTATTTTTACTAACTTCTAACTGAAATTTAGCATTCCTTTCAACCAGTAATCTAAGCAACAAACACTAAGAGGATTAGTAGTAGCTACGATTTTGTCACCAATAAAGATTTCAGGTATTTTCATATCACATTACAGCTGTTGTAGCTATTTAAAAATATTTAGACACGTCTTTTCTTCTCAATAATTATTAGACCAAGTACTAGATCTTGTATTTAATGAGTTCATAAAGAAACATATTACTTTATCAAAAACCTATTTTATAATATTTTGATAACCACATTTCAATATACTTGGTTTCCTTTTCAATCTATGTAATTTTAATTTGTGCACTTATAAACATTACACCGAGAGGAAGCCAGAGATTTCAACGAACTGTCAGAGGCAATAAAAAGCTAACAACCCTCGCTTAGGTTATGTCTACGTTCTCTTCCAGTACTAACATGTAATGATTATATTTACAGAAAAAAATATACAATTTAATGGGGCTTCCCTGGTGGCGCAGTGGTTGAGAGTCCGCCTGCCGATGCAGGGGACACAGGTTCGTGCCCCAGTCCGGGAAGATCCCACATGCCGCGGAGCGGCTGGGCCCGTGAGCCACGGCCGCTGAGACTGTGCATCCGGAGCCTGTGCTCCGCAACGGGAGAGGCCACAACAGTGAGAGGCCCACGTACCGCAAAAAA
>NW_006779738.1:101464-113132 GCF_000442215.2 Lipotes vexillifer
ATATATATATATATATATATATATATATATATATACACACACACACACACAATTTGAGAACAATGTAAAGATGAATTTTTCAGCTCTTCTGAGTTACTGCTTCACCTAGTCCAAAACTTTACTAACCCAAAAGAAACCTTCAAATTTTCTCTGCTTTTCTTTTGTTAGACTCAAAGGTTTCTAGGAGCCTATTCCTAGCTTTGTGCCACTGTAGTGATTCTGAGGTTCACAGCAACTTGAAGTCAAACATTCTAAAGTTCTCATTTGCCTTCCTTTCCTTCAATGAGGGGAGCCCTTTACCTGCCTGACTAAAACTTACCCAAGAAAGAAACAGTTACTAGTTCCCTGTTTAACCGTGCTTTCTCATACAGAAGCCAAGATACAAAAATAAGAGAGACATTATAGTTTTAGAATAACACAATCTGATGCTTATATTATATTGTGCTTTGTTGTTCTCCAATGAGCATATGAATTTTTTCTGAGCTCAGAGCCACACTGTTGGCCATGTGAATGTTATCCCCAGAGGTATGCAGTACACACCTGTGACAGTCCTTTTTTAAGTCACTCAAATACTCTTTTTTTCTTTAGTGAAGTATAGTTGCTTTACAGTGTTGTGTTAATTTCTGCTGCACAGCAAAGAGATCCAGTATATATATATATATATATGTGTGTGTGTGTGTGTGTGTGTGTGTGTGTGTGTGTGTGTGTGTGTGTGTATATTCTTTTTTCATAACCTTTTCCATTATCACAGGATACTGAATGTAGTTCCCTGTGCTGTACAGTAGGACCTTGTTGCTTATCCATCTATAGATAATAGTTTGCATCTGCTAACCCCAAACTCCCAGTCCTTCCCTTCCCCACCCACCCCTTCCCCCTTGGCAACCACAAGTCTATTCTCCATGTTTATGAGTCTGTTTCTGTTTCATAGATCGGTTCATTTGTGTCCTGTTTTAGATTCCAAATATAAGTGATACCATATGGTATTTATCTTTCTCTTTCTGACTTACTTCACTTAGTATGATAATCTCTAAGTCCATCCATGTTGCTGCAAATGGCATTATTTCATTCTTTTTTATGGCTGAGTAATATTCCATTGTATACATGTACCACATCTTTATCCATTCATCTGTTGACGGACATTTAGGTTGCTTCCATGTCTTGGCTACTGTGAATAGTGGTGCTATGAACACACGGATGCATGTATCTTTTTGTTTTTCTTTTCTTTTTTGGCGGTACGCGGGCCTCTCACCGTTGCGGCCTCTCCCGTTGCAGAGCACAGGCTCCGGACGCGCAGGCTCAGCGGCCATGGCTCACGGGCCCAGCCGCTCCGCGGCATGCGGGATCCTCCCAGACCAGGGCACGAACCCGTGTCCCGTGCATCGGCCGGCGGACCCTCCACCACTGCACCACCAGGGAAGCCCCATGTATCTTTTTGAATTATAGTTTTGTCTGGGTATACACCCTTGGAGTGGGATTGCTGGGTCATATGGTAATTCTATTTTTAGTTTTCTGAGGAACCTCCATTCTGTTCTCCATAGTGGTTATGCCAACTTACATTTCCCACCAACAGTATAGGAGGGTTCCCTTTTCTCCACACCCTCTCCAGCATTTGTGATTTGTAGTAAGTCACTCAAATACTCTTATTCTAACAAACTCAACAGACCTTGGCTTTCAGTTGGATATGGAGATTGCATCCTTTGTCATAACTGGTTGAAGTCAGCAAAATCTCCGTCCAGATAATGTCTAACTTTTAAACAGAACATCTTTACAGAACTTGGTTGGGAAGTGATTTTCTCATATCTTAGGAGAATAGAAAGAATTACAACTAGAAAAATTCTTAACGGTGCATTCTGTTTACATGTTAACCTAGGAGCCAGCTTTGTACCAAATATACAACAAAATCTTAAGAGTCAATTTTTAGGAGATATAACACTATAAAACACGTTACCAAACTAGGCTCCCTAGGTAAGGGTATTTATTTTTCACTATTAAAACAAACCAGCTGCTTTACGCCAACTTATTCACATGAAATGCAGCATTGCAAATGATGACACTGTATGACATGACTTCAGACTTCTAAACAGTGTTATTATTTGTTTTGCTACCTAGAAGGGGTGTTTATTGTGCTACCTGGGAGATATTTGGATACTGGGACAAGATGGCCGTAAAATAAAGGCATACTTTACATAGAAAATGAAAACCAAAAAGTACAACTAATGTACAACTAATAGTTCTTTTAGGATGACTAAAATAGTTCAACGGGATGACTATACGGTCCATCTTTACGAAAAGCACGTTACGTGAAAGGCTCAGTGACATACCTGCTGTACTGTAGAGTTCCCGCCATTTAAGATAGCAATTCCAAGTTTCAAAGTAGCAGCCACCATGGGTCCAGTTTCACCTTAAAAATACAAAATATTGTGATCCTTCTAGCACTTCACCTGCTACATTAACCAATTCTATCTCAAAATGTGCACTTTTAAAGTCGTTATTCACCTCCTACAAACCTGTGTCATGATGGAGAGGGGACAGACTGACTCATATAACAACAACAACAACAAAAAATTAAAAGAGTCATAATACATATTTTGCCATCAATGTTTTTACTAAGTTCTGTGTAATATGTCTATGATTGAAACTATATGAGAACACAAAAAACGAACAGGAAGAAACAATTGATTTTGAAATACTGACACCTAAAATTATTAAAATTCAAAACAAATCATGTGTATTAAAATAATATTGAAATGAATATGAGCTACTTAAAATATTCTCCCTCCTCCCTCAAGAACAGTATGTTTCAACAACTTTTATAATCTCCATTTCATCACTTTTATCTTAATATGTTTATAGCCTTGCTTTATTAGGATGACTAGTCACAATTTTAAGTTATTTGAATAATAATAACAAAATTTTAAATCCAACCAGCTGTCTATAATTTAGCATATTATGTTTTATTTTCACATTAGTCGCCTCCACTTAATTTAGAAATGAAATAATCCCTATATTTGGAGAGGGGTGCTTAATAACCACCATTACTTTTCCATTCCATTAAAATTACAGTAACTAGTTTTCACAAAGAAGGTATTACCAGCGTAAGAAAAATCAGCCTGCACTGGCTGGCTACTGAAAAATGCAACAGTACTTGAATTACTACAAATGACTCACTTAAAAAATCTAAACATTTATATCAAGGGCCCCGAGGGCCGAGTCCAGCTTGGCACCTCTTTTTGTAAATAAAGCTTTATTGGAAAATGGCCACACCATTTATTCACGTATTGTCTCTAGCTACTTTCATGCCACTCTGGCGGAGCTGAAGAGATGCCACAGAGGCCCCAATGGCTCACAGAGCCGAAAATATTTACTATCTGGCCTCTATCAGAAAACATTTGCCCACCTCCGATTCACATAATCAGTTTGTTAGAGTTGTGTCCCAATCTAATTTCCAAAACTTAATGAACAGAAATAAAAAATCTTTTAGTAAGACTCTGATTAAAAAAGAAAAATCAACATTGAACTTGGTAAGAGAGGTGGCATTTGTCAAGTCACCTGACCTAGTCATGAACAAGAAATTCAGGGACTAAATAAATCGGTAGACTTTACGTAAGGGTGCTCCTAGGAGTAAAGGGGAAATCTACAGAATCGGCCCTTCCGAGGTAGAGCCAAGAGCCTCACCTTTGCTGGCACTGATGGTCTGCAGCACCATCTCAGCTGCACCGCGGTCGTGGAGCCTGGCTTGTTGGTACAGAAGCTTTTGCTTTTCCATTTCTTTTTCCTGAACACAAATCCCAACCATTTATGTTGCAGCTATCACTAAGCAGAGCAGCTTTCTATAAACCATACTTTCAGTCATCTCTTCATGTATGGGCTCTATGACAACATTATGGACCATTTCAACACCAACAATGTTATCCAACAGACGTTAACATAGTCAACTCTTGGTTTTTCCCTTTATATTTCTTGTGATAGACTTTTGGTACTGATTTATCAGGATGAATTTTCTCAACTGTCATGACTGGATTAGTCCAAAGCCTGTATCATACTTTTGAAGTACTGAAACTTGCACTTTCTGAACGATACATTCGTGCATCAGTTTGTCACGTGTTTAATCATCTCCCAAGTCATGGTCATAACTTGATACTGCTCAGCAAATGGCTCAAGTGGTAAGTCATCACTGAATGACAGAAAAACATTAACTGAGGACGTGCTGGAGTTTAAGCAAAATTGAAAGCTGATATGGATAAAAAGGTAGGCTTCAACTAAGTAGTGGACATACGATAACAGATCTCCCCAGTCCCCTCCCAAAGAATAAAAGAAGCAATGTGCCTTTATATTTTGTATTCTCTGGTGGTAACAAACGATACTGCATGGCACTGCTAGAGCAATGGCTAGAGTTTGTTCTTTTCCACTTAAACTACCACTGAACACGTACAGAAGGGAATCAAAATAAAATATAAAGGCACAGCAAGTTCAAGACTGGTAGGATCATTCACTTGAGCTATCCAGTTCGCTGGAGAATTGAGACGGAACCAAGCAGTATAAGTTGCAGAATGAAAGTTGCATAGAGCACTATGACAGCGCGTCCATCAAATGGCGTGGTAGAGAAGCTTAGTCAATGGGACATGAAACAGTCAATTAGTATCATGTCCATAAACACAACGGCCAAAACATATATGACCTAAGAGCAGGAAGAGCTGCAGCAGAGGTAGCCAGAGTGACAGCTTTGCTGCCATAAACTTTCCATCCAAAGTACGGAAAATAGACACTGGAAGATGGAAGAGGTTTAAAAAATGAAGGCTTGCTAGTTACAGAATATGAAAAAGAACATAAACTAAAAGGAGGGGGTAAAAGAAATGGGCTCAAACAAATGAAAAAAGAAACCTTTAAATCAAAAGCAACCAACACAGACATTTATGCTGTTACCAGAGAGTTCTCGCCGAGGCTGGCAAATTTGTCTCTTAAATCTTTGATAATATCGTGCTGCGAAAACAAAATTGATCAGGGTTTTTTTTCACACTATAGTTAGAGCTCCTGTGGTTAAATTTTTATTTTTTCTTAAATTATGTGATAGGCCTAAATGGAAGCAGAAAAAAGAAAAAAGAAAAAAAAAAAGGCAGCTTTGCTTTATATGTAGCCATGCTAACATCTAAAAGGTTTGCCTTCATGTTTAAACCTCTTCCTGTGAAGTCAAAAACAAAACGAAAACAAAACCACACAGACACACAAAACTATATTGTCATTACAACAGAGTTTCAGAAAAACTGAAAGAAGACCCTTTCGTCTGCTCTTCAGGTGCTGTTTAAAATTAGTGAGCAACATTTGATTCTTCCTTTTAGACCCAACCATCTTTGACTTTCCTCCCGTTGCCAGAGCTATTTCTGGAACTTTTACTTCCTAGCTTAACCAACTCCCTTCGTGAAAGAGCTTTCCAGTAAAACTGATAAGAAATTACTGTCTTAAGGAACTGCGCTATTATTTTCATCAACTAAAGAGGCAAAGGAGTTAGAAAGAATGATTCTTCTATTGATGCAATACAACATATAAAGATAGTCATCAGGAAATCCAAAGAAGATGGAAGATGGCAGCATGCCATATATTCTTGAGGAAAAACAAATACAGAAACCCTTCACCATTTGTGCTCCAAAAGTAGGGAGACCAGCTCAAAGATCTGCCAGAACAACCTGCACAATAGATTCCAAGGTCCCAGTATCCTCTTCAGTAACTGAAATCACTCATGATGGATAGACCTCAGGAGGACCAAGAAACACAGGAGATCAGACTGCCTTCTTTACAAAGTAAACTCCCTGAGCAAAGATCACGCTAATTTTCCTTATATAACATCTAAATTTCAATAATAATATTTCGGGGGAGATGATATGAAACATTTGAAGAAAAAATATTGAGCAAAAGAACACACTCTGATCTAGAGGCAGGAAAATCATATTTCATAAAGAGGGATCAGGTCGACCACTCCTTTGAATTTCTTTGTTGGAAGCCCTCTCTTCAGAACATCTTTAATGTTATTTCTTTTTGTACTTTGTTGTCCCCTTTGAAAACTGCTTCTAGGTACATAATTTAATCTTTCATTGGAAATTTTATCACGACATAAAAAAGTAAAACTTTAAAAGTGAAACTAGAAAGTTTTCAGGCAATAAAATAATGGATTATGTGGAAAGAAAAAAATTCTTTGATTTCAAATTTACTGCAGATTAGCTTTTCTAAGCAAATGGGAGATAGATCTTTTAAAAGTATCTTATTCAGGGAAATAGCACCTTGAAAGTACTTTTTAAAGAACCTTTTTAAAAGTAGGGTTCCCCGCCCTGCCGCACTCCAAATTCCGCTTGAATTGCTGAAGGTTCTTAAATATAACACTATACCTTCAACCTGTAGTTTAGTCTTTAAATTATTCCAAGGTTACAAAGGGAAAAATGCTTCAGGAATTGTTGTTTCTCCCAAACAAGAAGATTGTCTCAGTATTCTATTGATATAGGAAACATTTACATTTATATGATTTTATGTAGACTCCTAGAAACCTCGGAATCACTAGTACTGACAACCTGCAGCAAATTAGCAAGACTCTGTGGCATGGGTTTCTGGATTAATCACATTCTTGCAAGGCTCTACTCTGTGTCCCTAAATGCTTTTCATCCCTCAACACTTTTTTTTTCCTCATCTAACCGTATTACGTATGATTGTGTGATATTTTAAATACCAAATGAGGAAAAGGTAGAGATACATATACATGTACAGAAGCTAGACATTATTTTCTACAAATCACTTTCATTGTGACATTCCTATACTGAAAAAGCATGGAGTTTATTTTCTTTTTCACCCCTTCACAAAAGATCAGAAGAAAAGTAACGAAAATTTGCAAGCTTCTGATCAGTATTTATGCACTTAGAAGAGGTATGAAATTGCCCTGAAAAATGAACTTACTCAAAAACAGCAAATCAGACAGGTTTGAAGGTGGATATTACCCCTGAGAACATCCAGTTCAAAGCTTTCAGTTCAAAGATGAAAAGGCTGAGGTACAGGGTAATTAAATGTGACCTGCTGAAGGTCACCTGGTTAGCACCCAGATGAGAACTCAGGTCTCCTGCCTTGGGAGGTTCTGTGCTCATTATGATAAAAGATTTCCTCTCATTGGGCTTCTCTGACTTGATTTTAGTAAGGAAGTGAAACTGATTAAATGTAATGATAATAGCAAATACCTATAGAGTTTGTTATGTGATAGGCAATGTTCTGAGTGGATTATATACATTAACTAATTTAATCCTCATCACAATCCTATGCAATAGAGGCCTTAATTAGTCCCATTTTATAGACAGGATAATTGAGGCTTAAGATCATACAGCCATATGGTGAAGCTGGGATGCAAACACAGCGGGTCTATTTGAGTGTCTGTGCTCTTAATGATTCTGCTGTATCCCATTTCCTGTAAATAATGTGGCCAAGCATAAGCTTCAACTGGGATTATTTTTTTAATTTTTATTTTATGTTGGAGTATAGCTGATTAACAATGTTGTGTTAGTTTTAGGTGTACAGCAAAGTGATTCAGTTATACACATACAGGTATCTATTCTACAAATTCTTTTCCCATTTAGGTTATTACAGGTTATTGAGCAGAGCTCCCTGTGCTATACAGTACGTCCTTGTTGGTTATCTATTTTAAATATAGCAGTGTGTATATGTCAATCTCAACTGGGATTATTTTTAAAAGCAATAGCACATGCAGTCAAATTATTGTGCATGTCGAAAATGCACAATTATATGTTTAAATATGTGTTGTCTACATATTCACATGCTATTTAGGTCTACACATTCATATGCATAAATTACCATACACAATATAGAGGACTGTGCTTTTTGGGAATTTTCCTTGTATCAGGACCAGTACTCCAGCCCACACTGAACCCCCTTTTCTCCAAGTCTTAGCGACTTGCCTTGCTTCTGAAGAACAGTAGCCCTAGAAATGGCTTGCACCATTACTGTGCTTACGAAAGCTGGCTCTTATCACCACTACCACTGTCTAAGGAAACCACATGCTGATGGAGAGACTGCAGTGCCTGGGCACTCGGCAGGTTTGGCATTTAAGACACAAGAAGTTCTCTTTAATCAACAGGAAAGAATGACAGCACCTCAGGGACTCACCAGAGAATTCATCTGTGAATTAGAAACTGGGCATTTGCCAAAGGATGATGCAACTTGCTTAATACTTGAGAAAGATGGTCTAGAAGGCGAGTTAATGGTCCATTCCTCTAGATTTACTTAAGCTTCACCGTCATTAATTCAGGTTTTCCCATAAGTAGTAAATCTATATTAAAGTATTTAATTCAATGAAAGCTTTTGTGTGGAATATCATCATCGAACGTTGCACCCTCAGATTTGGAAGAATGGCAGTAGGAGAAGCAACCATCAGAAGAATGTTGCTGTGTGTTTTGCAAAATCATCATTTTAAAATGTGGTCCTACTGTGGTACCAAACTTCTTTCTTGTTCTACGTGACAAAAACCCATCGTGCTCAGAAAAGTCATTCAACCTGGAATATTACTCTTTGTTATTATTATTATTTGTTTTGGCTTATGAAAAGTTCAAAGCCGAATAAAAGCAATCCACTGTAGTAATTACCATTTTGGGTAACTGCTAAAACGTTTCTTCCCTCTTGGCCTCTTTATAATATTTAACTGTCCGTTTTCATAGTTTTAATATTGAAGTAATCTCAAGTCTAAAAAGAGTTAATATATAATCACTAACTAAATATGCAATTAAATTTTCAAACAAGTAGTTGTAGGTAAATATACATATAAATAGATGAAGCTGGGAATTAAATTATCAACTTAAATCAGGCAAGTTTTAACAGGATCGTATCACTAAAACATACAGGTGATGGAAGAAGAAAAGAGCTGGTAAATACTAGGCATGTTAGCCTCCACTCCCCGTTTTCCATGTTGTTTGAGCTTTATTTACGTTACTCCTCATGGAAATTTTCTTTATAATGCTACCTTTTTATATCTACTTCTTTCTTCTTCTCAATATTCTTATAGATAATTTAAGTGGAAAGTACAGCAAATATTAATAATCAGTCAGTTATAGGGATAAAATTCAATTAGCACACTATGTTATTCCGAAATGTATTTAACATAATTTGTTTTAAGAATTATTGAAACTGAGCGACCTTTCAAATTCGTTATAACTTAGATGAAAAATTCCACTATTTAGACTATACTAAATAATGTTAAACAACCAGACATCTCAATGTCAAAAGTCTGGTCCATTACTAAATTTAGAAAGAGAAAGCAATAATCCAGTTGTCTAGTCAAATTCTTCAGTGGTGTTGCTGTCATCACAGGGCCAACCTCAGACAAAACCCTCTTTGCAGGTGATTGGTTCTCTGTCACCTCTAAAAACACGGCCTCATTCTTCGGCTTGGGAAGAGTTCATATTGCTTACTCACAGAGTGTGTATTTTGCAAATAGACTATTCCACAGATTAGGCATAAATGATGAGTTATAGTATAGAAATCACACGGAGAGTCAGTCAAACATTGGTTAAGAAGTGAAAAGTCCCAAATCTCTTCTATTGTGTTATGCGTATGAGTATGTGGCACCACTGGCAACTCTAAAATCCTGTCTCATTCTGGGACAGTCACACCGGCTGGTCCCTACCTCCTTTTTGGGGAGATTAATTACCAGGTTCCACCATTAGGTGAACTTCTCTCCCACCATCCTAAATCCAAGGCATGTAGCCCATTCTCCCAGGCGGGGCGCCATACGTCTCCCGATTTCTTGTTTGTTCTCAGTATGACCTGAATCCTACACTGTACAGGCTAAGATTCCACTACTAGTTACTCCCAGACTTCTTTTCTGAATAGGGAACCTTTCTAATGTCTCCGTCTAAATCAATACTCTTGGGAATGAATTTCAGTGCTATCCGTGAAACAAATCTTGGTGGATGTTAGGAAGTCCCTTTATGTTTTCAACCCTCAACAAGTCACAGGAATTCTATCTGAGATCATTAATGATAAAACTATAAAAATCCAGCAAATTAGGATCACGCCCATTGTACCTACTGATTTAAACCCATAATCTATAATTAAGTGTTATGCCTATTATATGCCATTAAATTAAACACATCTGATTGGAGCTAAACCTGATAACATCTGCATGAACTCAAATTTTAAAATGATATGAGAACAATATAGTCCTCCAAATATAATAGTGAGTTAAAAACATTATAATTTGTTCCTTCTAAGTAGATTCTTTATGACATTCTAAATTCATCTTAACAGAAAATATTTCACTTTTTAAAGCAGAAGGCAAAAAAGAACACTTTACACTTACAAACAGAAAAGCTTTCTCTCTTTTCTTTAACTAAAGTCATTATAGGTATTTTTTTCCCTGGGACGTTTATGATCGATTTTCCAACTAAATAGTCTCATGAAAATAAAGTGTAAGCTTAACAGGGTTCATATGAAAGGAAAATTTTTGTGATTCTAGACCAAAATGTTTTCTCTCAGCAAATTTTCCAGGTACTTAGCTCTTCAGAATATTCAGAGACAGAACGAGTCATCTAGTTCTTCGCTATAAGGAAATGCTCAATTAACACTGAAATCATGGAATATCCTCTCCAGTTACCAGTTGAAGGTATTACTAGCACAATGGAAATGAAGATTATTGCCAATCCCACCAGCAACGCCATATATCGTATCTCTTTTCTAGTAATAAGACTGGTATAAAAACCCTCAAGAGAGATGAGGCATGAAATGTTGCACTGAAAAGTCACCAGCTAAAATTTAATCACGGAAAGGGTGGACTCTTTCATCTCAGCATAGTACACAGCTCAAAGTCAACACAGAGGATAAAATTTCAAATTATGAGTCATTTAAATTGCAAGAAGAATAAACCTAGGTCAAGGAAGGGATACTGGAGAGACAAACTGCATTGGAGCTACAAACTTGGGAGAAAGATTGCAAGACGTTTTTTTTTCTTTTTTACAAAAAAGAATCCAAGATGTTGGGTCTAACAAAGGTAAATGTCACAAGAAACTGAAACTCAGACCCAGACAAATACACATATATATATAGTTTTACCTTGCTGCGTTGGGATCCTGTGACCTTAAGGAAGGATGAAGACAAGAAGCAAAATAGCAATAAACAATTGCTCGGAAGACAACCGACAGACCATAAACGGTGTGCACTTCAGAAAAATAGTATTATCTGCTGTGCACAGCTCATTCTAATTTAGCTCAGTTTCTTATCAATGAAGATGGATTTGAGACTAGAAATACACATACATTAGAAAAGATTATAGTGTCATCCAGGAAATTAACTTTAAGGCATTTTTCTCAGCCAGCAATAGTCATGGGTCATTCCCAAATTAGTTTGTTTTGGTATTTTTTTACACAAAGACTTCAACGCAATGCCGCAGAGATGCTCACATCCAATTATTCCTGAAAGGGGCACTACTCAATATCTACTCCTCACCTACCACTTTTTTTGTGGGTCCACTTTAATTAAAGACTTACAGCTGGCTACTAATATATTTCCAGACTTCTAGCTCAAAGCAGACATGTAAATTAATAGAAGCAAAAAAAAAAAAAAAAAAAAAAAAAATTAAACCATTTCCTTCCATTTAATTTTTTTTTGAAAATTCCCAAAAAAAAAACCAAAA
>NW_006779738.1:113149-119413 GCF_000442215.2 Lipotes vexillifer
AAAAAAAAAAAAAAAAAAAAAAAAAGTCTAATCCATTTCCTTCCATTTAATTTCTTTTTGAAAATTCCCAAAAAAAGAACCAATAAATAAGGAGAGGGTAGTTAGCAACAGCTGGTCTTTCTTATAAAAAGCAAAAGTACAGCCTAAGCAAAGGGGGAAAATAATATTTACTTTCCCTTTGGCTAATGAATATTGAGCAGTATTTCGAATTATACGGAAATGTAAAATCTGAGAAGGTTTGAGGAAATAATCATAAAATAGAACATAGCCCTAGGAATATATGCAATCCTGCCTCATGCAAGCAAACTGCACTGTGTGCCACCATCTACATATGTACAGGGAATGAGTGACCTAATTGGGCAGAAGTCAAAAGAGGCTAAATCTTTAAGACTTCTTCGATTTAGAAAAAAACAATCAAACCAAGGGTTTAATTAGAAGCCTGATGTCATGTTGCTCTTCCATAAACATTTTTCTGCCACATCTGTTGGAAATTTCAGATCACATCATTCACTGAGATGAGAACAATTTAAAGCAACCTCATCTCTGAGGGCTCTCAGGAACACTCATTCTGAACATATGGGTTTTATTTGATTCTTTAACTAGTCTATGTTCCTTGGTCTTAACTTCAGCAAATGTTAGGACTCAAATTTGTCCATCCAGCTTCTGACATGCAGTTCCTTGACACAATAAGCTGCAATAAGCCATGAAGCAAGAAACGTAAATGTCAGTTATAAGCTATGAAACAATGTTTCAACGTAGACAAAAAACAAATATAGAAAGATTCATCTTACTTCAAAACTCTTCACTTCCTCTTCCCCATCATCGTCTTCCTCGTCGTGACAACTCTGATACATGTAAAAAAAAGTTTTGAAAAGGTCAACAGGATAAGAATATGTTGAGGCAGAAAATATAAAAGAATTTAGCACAGAATACTGAATCATTTGTGTTAGTTTACCATCAATATTGTTTAAATATATACATTATATATAATAAGCTTAGATGACATGATCAATGAATCTGTGGCCTAAAAGAAAATTATACTGTGCATATACAAAATTAAAATACTAAATTACCAATTTTATATATATCATGGAGATATTTATGAGGTCTGTATCATACTACACATACTAATTATTCATGCATTTTCCTTGTGCAAATCAAGTTACAAGCCTTAAAAATAAGGATCACTGTTTTCTCCTTTTTTATGCTTCCATTACAATGTGTTAATACAGATACATTTAATAACTATGAATTAAAATTAAAAGAAAGCAGTGTCCATTACTTAAAGTGAATCTTTTTGTTGTTGTTGTTAAGTTCATTTTTTATTGTATTTGGTCCAAAGGAGGAAAGTAAAATTCCAACCGCTACCAAGATTATTCTTTCACAGAAAAATAATAAAACAGACAATTTCATTATCTTGAGTTATTTTCCCAGAAATGGTAAAGGAGCTGTGCATATATTCTTATCTAATTCCCACAGCTGAAAATTTTGCTTGCTAAGGAAGCAGAGCTGTTTGGTGGTTAGGAACATGGCCTGAGGATACAGAGTGCCTGGTTCAAAGCCTGATGCTGCCATTTATGAGCTGTTTAGTCTAGGGCAAGTTCCTTTACCTCTCTGGGTCTCCACTTCCTCATATTTAAAGTGGAAATAATAAAAAAAGTAACCATGTTCCTGAGAGAATCACATGAATTGATATATGGAAATTGTTTGCCACTTAGGAACAAGTACCTGAAAAACAATAAGATTTTAATAAATCTCAATTGCTATTATTATCATGGTTTGGTACTAGGAGTATCGTGTTGACCAAAGGAAGTGAGGTCATCAGCCAATACCTGTGCTAGGAAGAACCTAACGCTCTTCTAAGTTAGATTATTGCAACCCTTCTAAGGATTTTTTTATGGTTGGTAAACACTCAGTGTATCCATGAAGCTCATGGAAGAAGTGGTTAAATATAACTTACAAATCAGAAAAATACTTTTAACTCAATGATTCACAGTACTTTGAGTACATACGTGAAGTAGAAATGGGAGTCAGGGTACAAAATGTGATCCTTCTACCAGACTCAGTGATAAATGCTAAAAGGTTTGTCACATTCTTTCATTCCTTCAACAAACATGTACTGAGCATTGCCCTCTCCGTTTCATGAGAATGTGGACATGGTTTGCAAAGGAGAAAATAAGGGAACACAGACCTGTGACAATTTCACCACATGGAAAAGTTGCTAAATAGTATGTTTCACCACAAAATCCAAGATGTTAATTATTCATTCAGAGTACAGGAACTTTTTGACTATAGGCTAATGTCACCTTGACTCCCGTGTCAACAGTTAATCAGGATTTTGAAAATAAATACACAAGAGAAGTTCAGCAAAACATATCTGGAAGGCAAATCTGTAACCCTCCATAAATACTGTACGTATAATGTTGAACGCAGAGGAATTTTGGCTGAGCTGCTCCTTTTGGATTACCTACATAATGCTTCCTTCACATGCATTATACATTAGGAGTGAAACATAGGGATTTTATCAAGTAACAAGCATGATATCTAATCAAATTAGAATACCAATACAAAATATCTCTTAAGAATATAAAGTTACACATTTTCTGAAACACATCATCTCCTATACAAATTTCATTATCTTCAGAAATACTGGGAACAAGGTTTGAGTTGAAGAATACATTTAGAAAAGTTGGCATTTTGAGTTATAATGATATGCTTTTAAGCTATAAAATTCACATGATATGTTTGCTTTTATGTAAAGGAATTTAGAGCTCTAGCTGACAGATATAGATATATATATACACACATTTTTTTTGGCCACGTGGAATCTTAGTTCCGTGACCACGGATCAAACCCGTGCCCCCTGCAGTGGAAGTAGAGTCTTAACCACTGGACCACCTGGGAAGTCTCTGACAGATATTTTTTACAAAGAATTATTTCGAAACAAAATACCTTAAACTGTTTTCTAAAAATTTCCTAAGAAAATTTAGTGAGATTCTCTTCTAATAAAGTTAAAATTTTGATTTTTAAAAAACCTATTAAACCTGAATCTATTTGGAGACCTATCTGACAAAATTCAATAAACCCATAAACCACTTTAAACTTGTCCTGATTGCCATGGGGCATGCTGGGACCACAAGAAAACTATAGAGGTTGTCTAGCACTTTTTAATGTACTGAACAGAAACAGAGGGATTTACAGGCATAGGACACAACGTTTTTCAATAGCAAACTGCATCCACGCAATTTGTATGATAATGCTAAGTAAACAGTAGGTTCGATTAGATGGTCCTGCAACACAGGACTTAACTTTCTGGATCAAAATGATCAATTCTAGGCAAGGGAGAGTGATATCGTACTCCAGGAAGGAAAAGAGTGAATAAAACCCATACATAAAGGGGCAGAAACATGAAATAGAGAATTTACAAGGAAAAAATTAGAGAAGACCGAAAGAGAGGAAACTTCAGACATTCAGATATCTGGATCAAAACTCAAAATTGGCAAAGCAGTAAATGGGGCACTTCACCTCACCACTATCCGCTGGAAATTTCATTCTGCAAAACAAGTGTATGTCATACATTCTTCAGTTGCCTTTCTGATTGCCTCAGAAGACAGAGGAAGCAAAAAGAAACTTTCAGGATGGATTTAAAACTAAGTTTTTGGGTGAGATAGAAAAGAGAAATCTCATAAGAAAGTGATCCTGGCATTTTATAATTTTAACCAGCAAAGAACGAAACACTAGGTATATATAACTTAATGTGTACCTGTCAGTAAGTTACAAGAGAAAGAAGAGGAAACATTTTCCTTCCTTAGCCAGAAACTCAAAAGAGTGAAAACATAATTGAGTGTTTAATTTATGACAGTATCATTCTAGATACTTCCACATGGTTATCTTATTTAAATTGGTAAAACCATTCCCTTAGAACAGAACGGCTTCAGACAGCCCAGAAGGGATGATGCGTACAGAGATACTCTGAGAATCAAGCATGAGTGACCACGATGAGGACAAAAGGAAGGGGCAACAGTAAACCAATGTGGATGCACTGCAAATTCTCTAAGATGTTCAAAAGAGGAGATATATATGATGTAAGGAAGGGGTTGGAAAGATAAGCAGGAAAACAACCTAAGGTTTAAAATAAAGTGTGGCTCAAAAAATACAAAGATGTAAAATGATTTTTTAACATACAGCCAAACACAAAGCAAGGAGAACAAGGAACAGAAAGTACATGATTTACAGCAGAAACTGTAATAATAATAATAGAGAGGAAAGGCAGAACTACTCATCAGCCGTTTGCTTCAGACTTAACCACCAAAGAGAGTGATTTTTAAATATGAAAGTTACCTAGCCAAGAGAAATGAACATTAAGACCCCAATGAAATGCTATATTATACCCACCTGGTTGACAAAAATTAATAAAACATAAAATATCAAATATTGGAAAAGATGTAGATCATCAGAATCTCTCTTAAACATTGCAGGGAGAAATGTAATTTAATGCAATGACTTTGGAAAACAGTTTGGCATCTTCTCCTTAAGTTGAATATTCATATATCCTATGACCCTTGACTTCTGGACATGAATAAGAATAGGCATTTCAAGGCCTTTTTTCACGTCAGCAAAAACACAGATTCAACACAAAAGGCTACCAACAAAAAAGTAAATGGATAAGCTATGGTGTAGTTGCACAATGGAATATAATAGTCAAATCAAATGATCTCCAGCACACACAAAAGTAGAAATGAATCTTAGAAAACAATAGTAAGTAAAACAAGTACCGAAAGATTACATATAGCATACTGCCCTTTTAAAAGTTAAAACAACTAAAGTCTCAAAAATATGTGATTATATATGTAACACACATGTATATATGTAATATATGTATTAATAAATTCATATAACTAATGTATACTATATAAAAGGAAAGCAAGGTTATCCTGAACATGGGCTACAGGAGGATGATTTCCTTGTGTGGGGAGGCAGCGTATGGGTTAATGGAGAGGACCGTATGATTACAGGTAGGGTTATTATCAGGTCTTAGCTTTTCTTGTGAGTGGTGAGTTTATGAGCAGTTACTATATTATTAGAAACTACTAAGTAACTACTTTGAATAAAAGTAGCCAATAATGGACCAATGATGAGAGCGTATCATGAATCCAGAGCTCTGACTGACCCAATTCTGGGCTCCTATGGAAAATGAAAACTGAAAACAAAAACAAACTAATCTGTAAATGTTGCCTTCATAAAGTCCTACAAATGGAGAAGGAAGACATAAGTCTCTTGAACAGAGTTCAAGTGTCAAGATTCAAGGCAAAAATAATCATATGTGAATGTAAAATGACCACTGGTAAACTCTGAGAAACCATGAAGGCCAAGAGAAAGTTTCAGACTCCTGGGATGCAGATTGTCAAAGTGAAAAAAGGCAGCTTCCAAAAACTACTTACTAAAAAGTTTGGTATCAATCATCAAAACTAGCAACTTAGATAAACACCGGGAAAGCACACTTAAGGGTGTGTGGTTAACATAAATGGAAAGAAATATTTAACACTGGATGAGAGAAATGAACTTTAAAAGTATTTTGGCCTTGGGACTTGCCTGGTGGCGCAGTGGTTAAGAATCTGCCTGCTAGTTCAGGGGACATGGGTTCGATCCCTGGTCCGGGAAGATCTCACATTCCGTGGAGCAACTAAGCCTGTGCGCCACAACTACTGAGCCTGCGCTCTAGAGCCCGCGAGCCACAACAACAGAGCCCGCGTGCCACAACTACCGAAGCCCATGCGCCTAGAGCCCGAGCTCCACAAGAGAAGCCACCGCAGTGAGAAGCCCATGCACCGCAACGAAGAGTAGCCCCCGCTCACCGCAACTAGAGAGGAAGCCTGTGCGCGGCAACGAAGACCCAACAAAGCCAAAAATAAATAAATAAATTTATTTTTTTAAAAAAAAAAATTTTGGCCTTGGATAATGGTATAACTCTAATTAGAGAAATGATGACTTATACTTAACTAAAGAGTATATCAACTGCCAAAATACACATATGTGAGGTAAACCTCAGAAGAAATTCATAAATGACATAGAATTTAGGTGAATATGCAAGCTCTTGACAAAAATGTAATCTGGCTGCCAAAAAACCAGTGAGTTCTTACAATTTATTGTAAATATATAGAATTCCGAGGCAGAATAAGCGAGGATAAAGTCCCAATGTGCACTACACAGGAGAACTCACAGCCAGCACACTGTGTTCAAGTAATTTCTGGGGGGGGGGGGGCC
>NW_006779738.1:121082-147671 GCF_000442215.2 Lipotes vexillifer
GCAGTGAGAACCCCATGCACCGCAACGAAGAGTAGCCCCCGCTCACCGCAACTAGAGAGGAAGCCTGTGCGCGGCAACGAAGACCCAACAAAGCCAAAAATAAATAAATAAATTTATTTTTTTTAAAAAAAAAATTTTGGCCTTGGATAATGGTATAACTCTAATTAGAGAAATGATGACTTATACTTAACTAAAGAGTATATCAACTGCCAAAATACACATATGTGAGGTAAACCTCAGAAGAAATTCATAAATGACATAGAATTTAGGTGAATATGCAAGCTCTTGACAAAAATGTAATCTGGCTGCCAAAAAACCAGTGAGTTCTTACAATTTATTGTAAATATATAGAATTCCGAGGCAGAATAAGCGAGGATAAAGTCCCAATGTGCACTACACAGGAGAACTCACAGCCAGCACACTGTGTTCAAGTAATTTCTGGGGGGGGGGGGCACATACTGATAGATGATTGAGAGAAGAATGAACTGAGTAATGAAAGCTTAGCATTCCTGGGATACATTAAACACTAAAAGGAACAAGATTATTTAATTATGAAGGGAGAATCTTGAGAAAAAGCATCATCAAATATTTGATCACTTATCAAAAGAGATTAAACTTCAGGATTCAACCAGGACAAATGCAGAGGCTGATTCTGCTCCAGTCACAAGGAAGAACTTGAACCACCAGGAATCTCCTACTCTCAAAACAGGAGCTTCTCCCTTTTCAGCCCACTTGCTCACTGCTTCTTCAACTGCGAGGACAACAGTCCATGGACTCCTTTACAATCTCCTTACTTATCAGCTCCTTCTTTCCTCATTTCCTTATTTATCCTGGTTGGAATCCAAGATCCAATGCCTCAGCCACTCTCATAGCGATATACAAAACCCCTGTGATCCCCTGTCCTTCGACAACAGTCTGGCAAAAATCCTTATCCTTGACAAATCTAACTTCCTGCCTTCTCTGAATCTGCACTTGGTTCTGGGAACTGCTAGAGAAAAGCCACACAACCAGAAGACTGCTACTGTCCAAATTCATAAAAAACGACATTGATCAGGCTTTCCACACTGCCTGGGAGTTCTATTTTAGTTTCCCGTCAATACTCAGTCCCAATTTCCATAGAAGGAAATATCCTTCCTCTTTAATATCTATTTTATTGAAGTATAGTTGATTTACAGTGTTGTGTTAGTTTCTGGTGTACAGCAAAGTGATTCAAGTATACATACATATAATAGTTTGCATCTTCTAATCCCAACCTCCAAATCCATCCCCTCCCACCCCCTTGGCAACCACAAGTCTGTTGTCTATGTTTGTTTTGTAGATAAGTTCTTTGTGTCATATTTTAGATTCCACATATAAGCAATACCATATGGTATTTCTCTCTTTCTGACTTACTTCACTTAGTACGATAATTTCTAGGTCCACCCATGTTGCTACAAATGGCCTTATTTCATTCTTTTTCATGGCCGAGTAGTTTTCCATTGCATATATATAGAATTCATATTCTTTAACCATTTATCTGTCGATAGATATTTAGGTTGTTTTCATGTTTTTTAAACTGTGGATTTCAACCCATTGACTGGACGTGAAATCTATTTAGTGAATCATGATCTCAAACAACTTTTTTATTTAAATAGAATAGAAAATATCAGACAGCACTGCTCATAGTACAAGTATAATTTCATGATGATTTTCTTTCAAGGTATCTGTTTTTATGTTTCTATAAATAGACTTGGTAAATTCATTTCTGACTGTGGGTTACGGTTTAAAAGAAAGCTGGAAAGCCACAACTTTTCTCTTATGCTCTGTAAGCTGTCCTGCTGCCCTGCTCCCACCTACTCAAAGCCTCACTCCACAAATTATTCCCTTGTCTACTCTTTTGGGTCCTTCCCACCAGAACAGAAGCATGTTCAAATCTATTTTTAAAAAGTAAAAAAAAAAGGCAAACAGGCAAAAAAATCCCCCTTCAACCTCACAATTCTATATATATATTTACCACCCTCTACCTTTCTCCTCCTTCTCAGTAAAGAGATGTCTATGCCACATCTACTCACACGTGAAACTCTACTTACTTCCCCACAATACACACTTGGACCACCGGTGCGCCATCTCACAACCCTCTGCAACTGTTCTCACCGTGGTCACATGATGTCCATGTAATAAATCCTGGAGAATTTTCAATTCTTACCTTGCTCAATCCCTCAGCAGAATAAGATTTTGTTGACCACACACTCCAACAGTTACTATATATGCTCACACTTAAGATTCTCTCCTATTTTTTACTGGGGGGTGGGCAGGGGAGCTCCTTTTTTTCTAACCATCTCTTAAGAATCCTTGTCTTTAGAGGCTTCGTCCTAGCCACCTGTTCTCCTCATGCTTCCCTCTCTGCCTGGGCAAGATCATCTACTACTATGGCTTCAATTACCTTCTAATGTTGGCAATTCCCAAAACTGTAATTTTATTTTATTTTTAAAATTTTTAAAATAAATTTATTTATTTTATTTATTTTATTTTTGGCCGCGTTGGGTCTTTGTTGCTGCGCGCAGGCTTTCTCTACTTGCGGCGAGCGGGGGCTACTCTTCATTGCGGTGTGTGGGCTTCTCATTGTGGTGGCTTCTCTTTCTGTGGAGCTCGGGCTCTAGGCAGGAGGGCTTCAGTAGTTGCGGCACGCGGGCTCAGTAGTTGTAGCTCGCGGGCTAGAGCGCAGGCTCAGTAGTTGTGGTGCATGGGCTTAGTTGCTCCATGGCATGCGGGACCTTCCCGGACCAGGGATCAAACCCATGTCCCCTGCACTGGCAGGCGGATCCTTAGCCACTGTGCCACCAGGGAAATCTCCCCAAAGCTGTAATTTTCAGCCTTCTGTGAGATGTGGAATGTCAGACATGACTATCTTATTGCATGTTAGACATCTCCACTTAGCTGTCTCACAGGTATTTTTAACTAACACGTCCAAAATTTAATTTGCCATCTTTCCTCTTCACTCTAGGCCTGCCATGATTCTGGTGATCCCCACCTGAGAATATCGTTCTGCCATCTACTCAGCTGCCCAAGTCTGAAGCCTCGGCGAAACCTGACTCCTCTTCCCCTCATTCATTCTCAGGTTATGAGATTAAACGAAATAAGCACCCAGTAAATACTAGCTATTACTATTTTTTCATGGTCAATTCATCATTCAACAGTTAAGGACTTCCTTGAAACTCAGACTAATGCTATATAAACTACTCCCACTACTCTTAATTGTTTCTCTATCATTAAACTTGTCAGAGTTTTTTTGTAATCATTTGTTCAAATTTTTTCTCCTACATCAGATGATAAACTCCAAGAAGGCAGGGTCTGTGTGTTACTTTCTGGTTCACCACATTATCTCCAATACCTTGATGTCGAGTGAATATTTGTTGAATGAATGAATGTTTGGAAAATTAGTGAGCTCTCCATAAATAAAATGTTAAAGGAAGAAACAATGATTACCTGTCAAAAACGTTAGAACAGGTATTCAGGCTTATTATTTAACAAGTGGAAAGTTGAGATTAATGCCCTGTAGGTTTCTAAAATTTAACGACATTTTATTTTAATCTAGAAACACATAGATTCTTATATTTTGCCATTAAAATCAAGACATTTATTTACCTTTGCCATAATATCTGCATAAGCCATGTATAAAAAATCCTCCTCCAGTTTGCTATGCAAAACAAGAAAAAAATCAGTTTTTAAGCAGAAGGTTAGTTACATGCAAAATCACCATCACTGTATAAAATAACTTTTATCTTTCAACAAGTACGCCTTTTTCAAAATAAACAAGCACAAAACTCAGGCAAAGCGATTATTCAGAAATATTGTAGAATCAGAGAGCAAAGATCTTAGACTTCCTAAACAGTGGCCCCATCCTACCTTACGGAAGAGACCTTCAAGTCTCACAAAATAAATGATCTATTGATTTACACACAAATGTAATAACATTAGTATTCTCTTAAAACTACAAAAGTTGAACCAAGCAAATTTACATGATGTCAGGGCTTTTGACAGCAGAAGTGATATCTGACATTTGTTGGAAAGACTCCCCCAATTATTATGCTACTACGTAGTTTAAAAATATGATGGTCATAATGATTCTTAAAAATTAAGATAGGTTAAAATCTGTTTACTATCCTCTTTTGAAAAGTTATGGAAACCACTAATTCATTGAAGAAAGGCTTCCATCAAAAAATACCTGACGTTTTGCAAAGTTATTTTAGCAGTTTTAAACTTATAGCCATCAGAAAAATCCACTTATGAGAAATACCTCATTACCTGACAATGCCAGACAGGGAGCTGCTCTATGCTTAGGGATGAGATGATTTTGTTAGTTAGGAAATAATAAGAGAAAGAGAGAGAAATCGTGAGAGAAGGATGGATCACATTAGCTAAGAGGGAGAAATGCACATTATTACGACATGCATAGAGGTCAGATGAACTCTTTAAGACTCATGTGGATATGGATTGATAATTAAATTCTCTGCAGAGGATGAGGGAGGCCTGGGGCAAAGTAGGCTTTCTCTCCCATGACAGGGAAGCAGGTAAAGGTTTTAAAACCTCCGCCATGGCTCATCTACAGAATCAGCCTGTGCGGTGCCCCTGTAATGAGCAGATACTGAGCACATTTTGATTACTGGGCTTCTGAGTGCATTTCTTATTTAACTCCATAGAGGTTTGCCCTTTGTGGTTTCAGTGAATTCATATGACCAAGACTGTAGGAACCAAGAAAAATGGAGAATGCCCATAAAATAGATCTCAAAGAAACCTTCCACTGAGAGGATGGGGCACCCACCTCCTCAAGTTTCCTAAGACTTACTGCTGGAGACAGAATCTACCCAGGAAATTTGGGGTCACCAGTGGTCTCCAAACATTTTTGGTACTGAAATTTGCTTTGGGCTCCTTTATTTTCTAAAGCTTGTTTGTGATCAACAGGAAGATTCAGAATCAAGTCAACCAGCTAATTGCAATGTTGTTAAGAAAAATGAGAGCTAGGTAAATATTTGGTAGGTAACTATTAAAGCCTGAAGTGGTGTGAGCGTTGGTTCGTAGTGTATGCCAGACTGGTCCTATCTTTGAACACTTCTCTCTCCTCCCAAGAACAAGATGAAACTGAAACAGGAACATGTGACGGACAGAACACTCAGACACGGGTTTCTATCTGTTCTTCCTACGTCTCGTGTGAATCCTCCCAACCATACCATTTCTCTGTTAAAGCCGTTCGACTGAACAGAAGTATCAGCTGATGGAGAGGATCAACCCGCTTAGTTCCTTCGTCTTCTTCCGGAGGTTCTGCTCCAGGTTTCTATACAAAAGTCAAATTTAAAAAATTTCACATTTAGGTGAGATGTTCACCCAGACCCAGGAACAACAAATAAAGCCTTTCTCTTCCTATTGTGGTGCGTGAGTGTGTCTGTGTTATATGCATTGTACCTGCACGTGTATGCACGTGTGTGTGTGTGTTACATTACCGACACAAAAGTATGCAGCTTTAAAAAAAGAAAAAGCTATTTAATAATGGGACCAAAAAACACCATGGGCAAGGATGACTTACATCATTTAACAATTCTGAATGCTATTCTTATAAGCAGATTCATAACTAACTGAAAAGTGTATCTGCTACATGGATTTCAGCTTTAGGGTGGGCTCAATTTACAAAGAATTGCAATAAAATGCTACGTCACTCCAAGTATAAAAATGTAGTTCATGTAGCAAGGCAAACTGATTATCAAATGAAACATTTTTGTTGCCTACATAGAGAAAGGAAAAGAATGCTGAATGAGTTAATGTCTGAGCCACTTACGCATTATTTTTTCTCATTTTCAGTTACTTTTAAAACTTAAAAATGTAATTTCATTCTATTGGATAGAACATGTACCATGAGGGAAATTATGAAGTATTTTTACCGACTGTAGAATTAATTAATCCCATTTGTTGAATGATTTAATGAATTTTATATCCCTATAAGAATTACCCATTCAGACTGAGATTCTCTCTACCTAAATGATGTTCTTTCTTGGATTTAAGGCTTAATGCTGCAGGTACTGTGTAAATTTCTATAAGGTTGAATATTCTAACATTCTACAGGTTTTGATTTTAAAGACAAATGAAATTCATTTAAAATATAAGGGGGTAATCAGGGTTAAGGTTTTATGAACTGGATTAGTTTATCCTTTATGTTCCCTGATAATTTGTGAGTTAAACAAAACAAAACAAAACTTTTAGACAAGAGGTCTTTAACTTGGGAATCATAAAGCCTCTAACTAGTCTGCAAAATTCTGCAGGACTACATGCTTATAAATTTTCCTAAGATGGCTCTTGGTCAGATTTTTAAATAGGTCCACAGCTCATAAAAAATTAAGACAATGGCTCCCCTGAGTGAAGCACTCTCAGTAACACAAGCCTCCTTATCAGCATGGTTGGACTGGAAAATTCTACTTGCCATTTATACTATATTTACCATTACTTCCTGCCCATCCTGTACCCAATCTATCATTCTCTGCCCTGTATATGTTTAACAACCAGCTACTTTTCATTGGCTTTGGTCAACCTTTAACCTAGTTTTGGTGAATAATTCTTTATGGTTCAGCTTTTATAGTAATATCCTGGTTCTGAGGTGTCTGAGGTTGCTTTGAGGAAGAATTTAAAAGAATAATAGAGTCAAAGTTTAGTTAAATTCTGAATTGCTGGATGCTGATGAGATCTCTTTGAAATAAGAAGAGTGAATTTTTCCCAAAACACTGCAGGCAATAACAATCGAGAATAAAGTTTCCTAAGGCCCATACACTGCAGTGCTGTTTTCTCTTCAATGTTATAAGATAAATGGCTCACACCAATATTATTCCACCAAGCCCAGACTTTCTTTCATCTTCTAACCCCATTAAAAATGTACCGCTAAATCTTCTATCAGTTTATCTTCAAAGTAATGTTCTTCTGTCTCAATCCAAGATTTTTCATATCCCTGAAGAAAGAGATTGACAGCCCGATGCCTAAAAGGTAAGCACAATTTCAAACAGTTATTTTTAATTAAAGTGAAAAGGTATTCAGTAGCACTTTATCGCTGGATTATCTGTGCACTCAAAGAATAAAATAAACTTCCCACTCTCAAGTGGAGAGCAAGATATCACAGTGGACAGAGAAAGGTTTCTCAGATCACACACTGACATGGATTTAGTTACTTCTAGGTTTTGTAACATTGGTCAAGTTATCCAACTTTGTTGACTTTCACTTCTCTCATTTATAAAACTAGGATAACCCCATCTACGTGTCAGTTTTGTGAGACTCAAACTGAGATAAAGAATGTAAAGCACATTGGATAGATGCTCATTACATGGTAGCTCTTATGACATAAAGTGGCTCTGGATAAACGATGTTATGGAATTATCCAATGCTTCTGTTAGCATTAGATACAGACCCTGAGGATTACAAAACTAAATGTATTAAGGGAACTTTATGGGAGTATATATCCAAAGATTAAATCCTAGAATACTGATGATAAGTTGCTGCCTATGAATTAAAGAAGACCAGTGAAGACTAAAACCGTAAGTAAACCCATCATGAAATTGATGAGATTTATGGCTAAGGTTCCACTCTAAGAAAATCATGTCAATAAGGGAACATCATAAGAGAATACCAGACGTGTTAAAAGGAGCTGGTGCCATTGTAGGATGGAAAGCTGAGCTTAACAGTATCAAAGGCAGGCTAAGGAATCATGAGACATAAAGGTAGACAGGTTTATGAAGGGCCTTGAAATCCAGAGAGAAGAACTGTCAACACAGGTGGAACGGCTAGAACTCACCATGAATTCTTGCACGAGAGTGGCTCAACCTTACTGGTATATCAGAATCCCCTGTGGAGCTTTTAAACAGTACACATGCTAAGCCCTCAGATATTCTGATTCAACAGGTTGAGGCTTGGATATTTCTCAAGCGAATTTGAGTGTATTTCCTAAAAGCACCAGGTCTGAGAATATTCCCACTGGAATAAGGGGTACAATTTTGAGTATGTTATATCCGAGGGAGTGGAACGGCAGACTCCGTGACATCGTAGAAACTAGCTTGGAATCTGCTGTCATCAACATGATGTGAGTCAATAAAGGGAGTTGAAGAGGTGGCCTTGAAAGGAAGAATGGTGATGTGATGGTTCAAAGGAAAAGTTGAATACCGTATGCTAACACATATACATAGAATCTAAAAAAACAGTACTGATGAACCTAGTGTCAGGGCAGGAATAAAGACACACAGGTAGAGAATGGACTTGAGGAAACGGGGAGGGGGAAGGGTAAGCTGGGACGAAGTGAGAAAGTGGCATGGACATATACACACTACCAAATGTAAAACAGACAGCTAGTGGGAAGCAGCTGCATAACAAGATCAGCTCGGTGCTAGAGGCATGGGATACGGAGGGTGGGAGGGAGACGCAAGAGGGAGGAGATATGGGGATATATGTATACACATAGCTGATTCACTTTGTTGCACAGCAGAAACAACACTGTAAAGCAATTATAATCCAATAGAGTTGTAAAAACAAAAGAAAAGAAAAACTTGATGAAACTTGGAAAATGTCTGTATAGGAGGAACCAGAAAAGAAATAAGAATATGAATTCAAGGTCAATGTTCTATTTGATTAAACTGTGACACCATAATTGAGCCAGTTAGAAGCAGCATGTGGTTTGAGAAGGAACTCAAATACATTTTATACTTGGTGAGTGACGAGATGGCAAGGAATTTACCGGCCTTAGTGAAATGGAAAAGTTTTGTTTGTTTTGCTTTGTTAGTGGCGGGGGGCAGGGAGGAGTTATGTTTTTGTCTTGTTTTTTTTGTTTTTTTTTTTTTTACTCCCCAACTTACGTTATTCATTCATTCAAACACTTACTGAAAGTCAGTGCTCTAGGTGCTGAAGATATGAAATTGAACATAGCTCTAAAGGATCTCAAAGTTTGAATCAGAGAGACAAACAGCCCCAATACTGTTTCCCAATAGGAAAGTGCCCACAACTAGAGGTATTTAAAAGTTTCCTAGAAACAAATAGGAGGAAGCGTTTTCAACTTGGAAGAAGTAGAAGGGCATGGCTTGGTCAGAGACGGTCCAAAAAAGAGATGCATCTGAGCTGAGCCTTGGTTAACAGACATGGGGAAGATGCCACTTGTATAAAGCTCAGAGTGGGAACCAGCACAGTTTCTTAGGAGAATCACAAGAAGGCTGAAATGGTACCCTGGGCTAGACTTCAATGCCACGGGTTACTTTTCTTTTAACAAGTATATCTCCTGTATCTCTAGGAGAAGGTTGATGGGTCTGTCAAGCGTGTTTACATTATTCCCATAAGTTAGTTCCCTATCAGTTCTTTTCACCAAAGGCTAAATAATCACAAAAATAATAAACAACAATTAACACTGCTTGTGTTATGTTCAGTTCTAAGCACTGTGTATACTTCGACCCATTAAATAACCTGAACACCTCTATGAGGCAAATTTTACGGTACAAAGTCAGGTAAGAACCTTGACCAAGGTCATGCGTCCATAAGCTGTGAGGTCAGGATTCAAATCAAGGCAGTCTGATCCCCAAGACTGAGTTCCTAATTACTCTATCCTGCCTCACATATGTGAGCAGATCCTCCTGAGTATTTAAAAGTAATAGAAAACAAACTTACGGTTACCAAAGGGTAAAGGGTGGGGAGGGATAAATTAGGAGTGTGGGATTAACATACACATACTACTATATATAAAATAAACAACCAAGACTTACTGTATAGCACAGGGTACTAACTATATTCAATATTTTATAATAACCTATAAAAGAATCTGAACAAGAAGAGATTTTTATATATGTATAACTGAATCACTTGAAACACCTGAAACTAACACAACTGTACTTCAATAAAAACATTATTAAAGTCATTTAATAATGACATTACAGACCAATGAGAATACCCCACAAAGGAAAACAAAGTCAAGTATTACACAGAAGAGCCAATAAATCTTATCCATCCTTCTCTTTGGACTATTGTACTCATGTTAAGGTAGATGCCTCCTATCACTTGTTAGGGGAAGAATAACTTTAATCCATTATAAACGTTAAAGAAAATTCTGACCTTGGCAGATTATACAAAGGAGCCATCCGAAAGCAGGCAACCACTGCCCGTTTCCTCTGCTTGGAGAGCAGTTTGTGCCACACGGCCTTTTTCGATCTCTGAGGATGCTCGACCTGAGGTAGAATGACACAAAGACATATGTATTTAACCCCCCAAAGGCCCTCAAAAATACAGCTGCATCTTTTAGCTAAAAACTTTTAGAATTTCAATCCCAAAAGTACCTCACAATTATTATGGGAAAACCCATGTCCTCAAAGTTACCCAATGCTAAATTTGAAATAGTTTTAAATGTTACATATTTTCCTTAGTAAAAATATAATATTTTCCCAACACTGTGTACTTTAGCAGCTATGTCATCTTTAAAAATCAAAGAAATATAAAACTATTCTATATAAAACAATTTTGTATCCTTTTCAGAATTCGGTTATGGTGCCAAAACATAGTTTTTGCCTATGCAAAACAATTAACCTATTCTTATTTATTTATCCATTTCCGCTAATTTTATCATAAGAGCTACAACAGTAAACATAAATAGAGGCAGTTAAAGAAAATTCTCATGAAAAGTCCACTGTTCCTTAAAGAAAATTCTCATGAAAAGTCCACTGTCCCTTAATATAACAGGATGGAGAGATGACAAGTCTTTGTGAACACATTAGTAGGAGTGAGTAAAAGAATTTAATTTTGCAAAAATGTTAAAATATATAATTACTTTGTTAGATAGGGACAAATGAGAATTCAAAAGTTGCAGTAAATGATGCAAGCAAGCTATGTGTTTAACTAATGGTGTTTGGAATTTCAAGAAGAAAAAGAGATTAACTGTAAGTATTAGAGAGAAAACAATCCCAGCATAGAATGCTACATTAGTTAGTAATTTCTAGGCAATTGAACACTGTACTTCCCGGACTGTAATATCTCCGGCGCATACATGTAGATTTCTGGAAGAAATAAAAACGTTACATTAGCTAAAAAAGTAAAACTAAATTTATTATCCTTTGCAGTAAAGGGTCAACATATGAATGTAATAATGCCTGAAGAAAACATTAAGAATGTTTGGATTGCAGTGCTTTGGAAATTTTAACAAAGCAATTTGTATAATTTGAAAGCACTTATTTCTGTGATCTTCTCCCTACTATAGGATCAATAAACACTTTTTGATAATTATCCAGTTCAATTTTCTTCTTGGCTATATTAAGCAAAACAAAACACTGTTGAGACGCTGCAGGTGAAAACAATCAAGGGCAGTATTATTCACCTAGAATATGGCATTCTGATCAACATGGGTGATAGTCAACAAACATAATTAACAAGGAAAGACCTTAAATAGTGAATTTTTCTAGAAATCAAGTAAATAGATGTTGTTAAGATCTGTGATCCAAAGGTGAACATCAAGATGTGTCTCGTAACTGTTGGAACACCTGGGTTTGCTGCTGTGCTAGCCTGTCTGGAGTTTGAGTATTAGAAAATTCCAAGGAGACAGCTTACTGTCCTAAGAAAAATGACCAGATGTACAGTACAAAATGTTCAATTGCAAAGGTCGCTGACCCTTGAGCCAAATGAAGTCTTTCCTCTGCACCCACTGTTTTTGCACCGAGTGTGGCAAATGAAAATATTCTTTGCGAACTATTCTATGACTCACAAATTAACATTAGAATAGAGGTATTAAAGGCATGAATTCTGCACACAGATATCTTCCACTCTTTTCTATTCTTTGATAACTGATGAGTTCTTTTTACTCATATTCTTAACATTTTGAAGAATAGTTGGCCATGAAAATCTGACCCTCTTACCTTTTCCTAGATAATTCCTACTTCTTTAAGGTTTACACAGGGATCACCCTCATCATGGCTAGAGTAAGTTTGGGTTCCTCTTATTCTCTCTTCAGTACGTTTTGTACCCTGGCACATCTAAATCACTACATATTTATCTATGTGGCCATATACTCCACTAGAGTACAAGGCACTTGAGGAGAGGGACAGAATTCAGTCCCCAACAGAGTACAATGCTGCCATATGGTAGCGCATGCAATAAATGTTCACGGGATAAACAGCTGCTCAGTAAAATGAGTCTCACCACTTTACAAATAACATCATCCATTATGATCACATGTATTTATGAGTACATAACATATGACTATAATAAAACAGGGTTCAATAAACTTCATTTAATGTATCTAAAAGTCATTCAAGCAAATCCAGATATGTGCATGAAAACCAGGAAGAATTAAAAACTCATGGTAGAGTAATGCTGTCAGAAATGGTCCTCTAGGATCCATTTAATTATCATTGAGTAATCTTCCTAAATACGTATATACTTCTGGAAACACAACTCTCTGACTTTGTATATCACTTAACATTTCATTACCTCAAATCTTGTCATCTGCTGATGGATGATCATTTATATTTATTTAATATTTCATGAAAATATTTAGGGAACCATTAAGTTACCTAAATAATATTTTATTATCATATTATATTATTAATATTATGGTGTTACATAATGTAAACACATATCGATAGCCATATGGTACGAGAGTATCCTAGCTTAATCTCATGAGGTGTAGTGATAAATTGCATGGCACTGGAGAAGTTATTAGCATTTGGGGAGCATCTGAGTAAGCAGATGCTACATTAGATATACGCTTCAGTTATTTAACTGGCCAGGGCAGTGATAGGAGGTCATCAGATAACATAAAATAGGAATCAAAGAAACACATTTATTATTGCTATGCTAGTAAGTTCTGCAAAACATTCAGATGACAACATCTTGAGGTGACCTGGGGCATTTCATTATTTTATGTTCAGTGTAAAATAACTGCCCCTCCATGTCAGGTAGGTACTGCCATGGAGACCCGGTGACAGAGCACACTCAGTTTACACTGAGCACCCTCAGTCTGGTGTTATTTTGCTGAATGGACCTCATGAGAAACAGAGACTGTCTCTGTGTTGCAGATATTTAACCTAAGCCAGAAGATCCCTTATACAAAAATACGATCCACCGAGTGATGACGTTTCAGATATTATTGGTTTGGGAATTCTTGAGCAAAGTAATAAACAAGAAAATCAAATACACAGTAAGCTTGGTAGCTTAAAATAGAATACAACTGAAAAATGATATAAAAACATTATTTTCACATGGCTGTAATACCAATGCACTGCTCTTCTCTAAATGTAACATATTGTTGAACTTGAGAAAAATTAGCTCAAAAATATTCAAAGGAAAGGTTAAATAAGTGACCTTAAATTCAAAATTCAAATATTAGACCAGGGAAAGATAGTATCTCAAACATGTTTTGATGAGCATCAATAGAAAAATAATACAGTTACAAAACATTTGAAATCAGGTGTAACTCCTCAAATTTTTGTTAGAATGGCTTAAAATTAATTATATAATTTTAATTATCTGTTTAATTTTTGAAATATTTTGATAAAGACTATAAAACAGAGGCCTTGATCTCCCCAAATACATTATTTATCGTTGGTTACAAAAATTACAAGCTTGGAAATGCTGCTGATTAGATACTAAGGACTCCCAAGTCATAGATTCTTTGTAATGAACATGCTGGATATATATGTTTTCTGTCCCACAGTTAACAAGTTAACACACATCCTTTAAAAAAATATTTTTTATGGTTAAGGCAAATGTGATTGAATCAACACAAAATCTAACCTGTTCAAGATGAAAAAGCACATTTGCTATATCCAAGACCCTTTCCACTGTCTTCTCAGGATCTGAAGTGTCTTCTGTCCTGTTGGGTAAATCTTTGTAAAGAGCCATCTGCCATCTAATAGCAGGATCCTCCACCTGCAGAAAAAAAGAAAAACGTTCAAAAACTACAGTGTAAAGAGGGGAAGACACACTTCTGAAGAGTCAATCTATAGCTATTTATTGAGCATAGCACAAGGTGAACACATGACGCAGAGATCAAGACAGAGAAGTAAGTACCTTGTACTCATGAAATTTATCGTCTGGTGAGGAAGGAAGACATCAAACAAACATTTACAGTTGTGACAAGGGCTACTAGAAAGAAATATAAGGTACCTGGAGATTTAACCTAATCTGTTGGTGGTTGGGAAGATTTCCCTGAACAAGTGAAGTTTCAACTAGGATTTAAGGATGAGCTGGAGATGGTGAGGGAAAGCAAGTAGGCAAAGCAATCTTTTATCTTTCTCTTTTCCTTTCACAGTCAAACACTGAGAGATTCACATATTTACTTTAGAGGCAATGATATAGGATCACATTTATCTATAAATACAAGGATTCTACAACAGAGCTCAGTCTCACTGAAACAAAGATATCAATTAATATAAAGCAACGAAGGCCTACAAAATCACATTCTTACAATAAACCAATCTACAGACTCTACTTTTTAATACTGTCAAATTTCCTGAGTGAAAGATACAACGGAATTCTGAATGTTTTTTAAGAAATATTATTTTAAACCATAGAAACTGACAAATACAAGCATCTTTCCAGGGATACAGCACTTCAAAGAAATAATTTAGATTAACTATGTCATTAAAAACGGGCACAGCAATACTCGTTATGTTTCTCCTCCCATTAAATATTTCCTTTAAAAATGGGAGACGGAGTGCAATGAAGCAGAAGTAAACGAACAACATCTAAAACTTCACAACTTCTAGCCTGAGAAAGTGTAGTTTGAAATGTTAAAAATAACTTTCATCTTCCAGGCAAAGAGATAGAGCTCTGTGCACTGAACCACTTGTCAACACGATTTGTCTTTTCATAAAACAAAATGTTTTCCTCCATATACTTTTTTCACCTGAGGACTCTGGTACCTCTAGATATTATTCTTTCTAATATACAATCACTCCCTCTTGTCCTCAGGATTACCAGTCTTAGAATTTCAAGACAATGTATTCAAGAAAGAGCTGGGAACAAAAGAACTCATTGCTTGCAAGTCTGTATATACACGAGGGCCTTGGGGCCTATTTTTATATACATGGGGGCCTTGGGGCCTAGTTTTACGCCTAGCTTAAAAAATATAGAATGAAATGTCACAAAGAATAAGTATTCATTATGTCTTTATTTTCAGGTTTCATTCGTTTGGAGGTGAAATATTGGTTATAAATATGCATCCTTTTCAGCTTTTTTGTTCCTCCTGACTCCTCAATACACAGCATACATTGTCCAAAGTATCCCTACAAGTAACCTCTAGAATATAATGGAAGAATTTCCTCCTGCTTATCCAAGACATAACTTTTTTTTTTTTTTTTTTTCCGCAATACTTGGGCCTGTCACCGTTGCAGCCTCTCCCGTTCAGGCTCCAGACGCGCAGGCTCAGCGGCCATGGCTCACGGGCCCAGCCGCTCCGCGGCATGTGGGATCTTCCCGGACCGGGGCACGAACCTGCGTCCCCTGCATCGGCAGGCGGACGCTCAACCACTGCGCCACCAGGGAAGCCCCAAGACATAACTTTTATTTGACTGTTTCCTGGGAGTGGTATAAACCCCTTCTTAAGAGGTAGTGAATACTTTCTGTCTCTGCGGGACCATGGTTCTCAAAGTGTGGTCTCGAATTCCCTGGGGCTCCCGAGATCTTTTCAGGGGCACATGATTGCCTCAAGTGCCCATGCATGTAGTATAAAATTGAGGTTCAGCTGAAGCCTTTATGAACATTTTGAATAATGTTAAAAATCTTTTTGCTATCTGCAAAGAGATCGTGCTCTTATAGGAATTAATCTCCTACTCTGTTCAAGTTAAAATTAAATGGATAATTGAGTACACAACAAAGTACACATGAAATTTGCTCTAAATAATACTTGTGCATTGTGAGTACTGTAAAAGCATGTCGCACCTTTATCATATTATATTCCGAAGTGTTAAAAGAAAATGAATATGGTTTGGATCTTTGGAAAGAAACATTTTAATACCCAGTAAGGGATACATTATACTATAGCCACTAGTTTTTGACATTTGGACATTTTCACAATTAAAAAAAAAATCCTCAGAAGGGACATCTGAATAGAAGCAAAGAGCTGAGTCAAAATTATAAATTGCTAGACTTCTCATATTACATAACAGGTCCTGTAAACAAATGAATAGTTTATCCAGTACTATGAAAGCATTTCCAAATAATGGTAAATGCTTGGACTACAAAAACTACTTTGAGCAAATTTTTTACCCACCAGTAGAAAGTATGTGTTATCTTGGTTTCCATTCATGTTTCTCTTCTAAATGTACACTGGCTTTGGTATTACATTAATTCTTGCTATCTCATATGTACTGACTCAAATACACATTTAATTTCTGAGCACTAGGTGTAAAATATCAAATTTTCATAGACACCTGTTTCCATGTCCCAAAGGTCCTCAAACTCAGCTATATGAAGGAAATTCCCAACCTCTATTTCAACTGGCGACATCTTTTTCCAAAGTTTGACAATCTCCGATGATCTACTTTAAAAATACGTCATTTGTTATCTTGAGAGTCATTAATACAAAAGGATTTGCAAGCAGGATAATGACTGATTAAGATGATATATTTTCACTACCTTACTTGTTAAAGTAACATTATTTGTAGTACTCTTCTAAAGAGAGATTAACTAGTTTATAGGTGCTAAGTGTGCTTTCTAATAATATTGGGCTTACCTTGCCTTGTAAGTGAATATTACTGCGGATTATATCTCGAACTTCATCCTCAGTGTCTTTCTGTCAAGAAATAAATGTTACCTATATGAAGTCTTATAATGCAGCGACTGGCACAAGTCATTAGAAATAAACCTCTTGAAATAGTATATGTTTGAACAAACGTCTTTATAGGATTTAATACATGCAACAAATGTATTAAATCGCTCAGATAATTAATATCTGGGGCTTATCGCTCAGATAATTCTTTGATATTGCTGTGATTTGAAACAAGACAACCACCTAATTTAACTCCAGTGAAAGTGCCCTAGACTCAAGACAACTGAATTTCCAGCTCACAAGAAGTAGGGCAGAAGCATGTTCCCTTGGGTTCAAACAGAAATATGTCTCCAGCATTCTCTGAAATCTCCATGAAGTCATGTTAGCACCCAATAACATCCCCAAGGATCCAGTAATACTGAGGAGCATATCCTGAGAAGCAAATATTAGACAAAAGCCAATGAGCCTGCATCTCTGCAGCTCCCTTTCCTACAATCTCCCTTCAATTTGTTCATGGTAGGGTCTCAAACTCTGGATATGCAGAGAGGTGCTTCAGTGTGGGAACACGGGAGGGAGAACATGTCCTCCAACTTACATGAATAAAAGACAGCAACCCCAATGTATATTTTTGAAAACTTGCATCCTCTCTGTGTAACCACGAAGAGGAAAACCAGAGACCGTCAAGAAATCTTGAGAACTTCAATCTTGATGCTTCACAAAGGAGAAAAGCTGCTGATTCAAAAGTCAAATTCGTATCTAACAACAATCAGCACAATACATTATGCATCTAACATTCAAAATCACTCTTCATAAATCTGCAGATAGCTCTCATCACAAACTTGATATAGTTCATATGAAATCCATTTTTTTTCCACTACCAGTGACTTGTTGCCATCTTTTCTCTTTGGTTTCTGAATATGCCCTGGGGGTGATTAACGTTAATTTAGAAATAAAAACAGCCTCCAAAAAAAATACTAGGCAGTCTTTGTGTCTGAGTCCTAGGGCCTGTGCAGAAAAATTGCTTAATAAAGCATTCAATGCAAATGAAATACTGACATAGAGCAGTGAGACGAAGGAATCCAAACACATGAGCATCTGGAGGTTGAATGATCATTCCCACTGGTAGGAACAGGAGCCTTACCAGACTAAATCGATTTTTGGCCAGAGCAATGAGCTCCTGGTCCCCAGGGGCACAGATGTTCAAGCCAATGGGCAGTAATCGCTTCAGAGCTGCCACGATAAGAGAGGTCTGCATGGAATACCGGTCTCCTTTGCGCTTCATTTTCTTCCTTTCCTGATCAGAAACAGCTGCCTACAGAACAAAGGTAAGTGTTGGAATCTGCAATGACTTCTTGCCTCATAGGACTATGAGCCTTTTCTAACTTGCCTGTAGTTTCCTCTTCCTCGTTTTCTGCGGGTCCCAATTGTTTAGGAATCCCATTGAGGACACCCTTTCTCTTTCCTTCTCAGCATCTCTTGCTGATTTTAAGTCCTACTCTCGGATTCCCAAATCACTAGAATTTACTGGTAGGCATTTCGAGATAATCTTTTTTTTTTTTTTAAAGAAAAAAGGTTTATTTATTTTTTTGTTTCTTTTTGTTGTTGTTGTTTATCTGGCCCCATCATGTTTCCTGACCATGGATTGAACCCAGGCCCCCGGCAGGGGAAGCACTGAGTCTTAACCACTGGACTGCCAGGGAATTCCCTCTATATAATTTTAGAAGGAAAACGCACATTGTAATTTTAGAGAGGCATATGGATGCGTGAAAAATCCATGGTAATTTTAGATACTGCATGTTTTATGATTTTTGGTGGTTAACAGGAAAAAAAAAGATTAAGAATAAATGGTTTTTGCTTTGACAAATGCTTGCTTTGCAACACACACACACACACACACACACACACACACACACACAGCATATATAAAACTCTCATATATTTGCCTTTTATACAGGCTGAACACTTGTCTCCCCAGGGCCTTAATCTAGACGTAATATACTAATCAGTGTTACATAAATATTCAGGATTATCTCTGGATAACCTGTTTACAACTGAGAACAGCCATGATACTTTAGGGTTCTCTAGTGATTCTGTTGAAAACTATGCTTGTGCCAGGGTCACCTCCAATGACGGAGTCTAATTTTCACTGGGTAGTGAGTATTCTTCTTTCTATTAAGAGGACATGTTCTAATGTTAAAATGAAAATAGCTGTCCCATATCCACTTCTTCGTGCATGTTAAATTTCTTTGTAATAATAAGTCAAACATTGAAGATAGTTTTATAATGATATATTGTAATAGTTTTGGGCTGAGAAATTCAGAAGATCATTTCACATACAGATGATCTGCTTTCCCCAAAAGAAGGCAAAATATATCACAATGTGATAATGAAAGAAGTTTTTTGCAAAGTGAAAGTACTGAAACATCTGAAATCATATGGTAATGGTAACTGATATGTTAATAATATAATATATATTATATAATGTATTATATTATTACATATATAGTATATATTGATATATTATATCAAACCTACAGTATCTGAACCACAGTAATAAGAATCATATTCACTTTCCAAAGAGATGTACTTATTGTGTGGATCCCGCTTTTATCTGTACCAATTTGTAAGGGAGTACTCTCAGTAAGTTTAGTAGAAAAAGCACAGTGCATAATTATTTGTACTATTAAATTGATTAACCCATAAAAATAATGAATCAGTGGTTTTACATGAGCTCTCTGCTAAAAGGAAACCTAACCACACTGATAAAAATAATTACCCAAATGAGGAACCACCATCCTGAAAATTAAGGAAATTGATATAAATTATACAAACAGATTTCTACCCAATACTGGTAATGTAGTTTTTGCAAAACAATATTACTCAATACATTAAAGTCTAAATTTTACTGGTGCTGAAGTTTTCTTTGATTTTAACTTGTAAAGGTCTTTTGGTTTTACTGTTGTAAAAATAGAAGGAGCTTATACCTGGCTTGATATTTATAAATATTTAAGCAACCTTATAATAAAAATAATTTAAATCAACACTAAAGGCAACTCTACACTGCTCAGTTTTGAGAAATTAATTCCTACTTATGCTCAAAATATAATCTTGCTTTCTATACCATAGGAAATCTGTAAACTGAAAAGAACAGTCAATAAATCTTTGAACATTTATGGGTGATATAGTTCACTGTTGATATGAAGAAATTAAATATACGAGCAATCAAATACCCTCATGTACATCTATAAGGGCTGTTTTATCCTTGTTCAGTGCCGATTTCCTCCCCAGACTATGGAGCTCCATTAGGGAAGTGGCCAGGCCTATTTTGTTCCTTTTTGTACATGCATAACCAAGCACTGTGCCTTACTCACAGGAGCTGTTCAATAATTTGAACAGAACTGCTAAAACTATTGAATTTGCACAGTTCATTTTCAATCCTAACATTTGAATCAGATATGAATACACAATAACATGGTCAATATGTAGGCACTGATGGAAGAAATGTTCACATATTGAGATCTGGGAAAGTCATTCCGGCTTACACATGATTTAACTTAAATTTTACGCTAATTAGAACAGCCTGTTTTGTGACCCATCAAACATGCATTGTGCATCTGCTTTAACCACTGAAGAAACAAATGCATTTAAAAAATTAAAATGGAGTAACTGTGGCTCAGACATCCAAGATGGAGCTCAGTGGCCACTGTGAATGTGGTCTGAGACACGATGCTGCATCACAGAGAACCTGAATTTTCTGAACTGTACCAGTCTCAAGCACACCACCAGCCATTCTCTAAAACATCTGCTAGCAGCTGCCAGCTGCAGCGTTGTAGTCTCAAGACCTCCTTGGTAACTGTGCAACTATTTCGGACCCTGACCAATCCTTACTTAACAAGCACACTTACTTCTTGCCAGGTCCAGTCATAATTTTTGACAAATAACTTATGTAATTTTGCAGTGTTTGCCTTTGTAAGTCTCCCCTATTTTGCAGTACGGCGGAACATAATTCAACTGCTTCTTGAATCTGTGTCTCCCGGGTTATAGCCCTCAGTTTGGCTCAGATAAAACTCTTTTCTATTCCTATTACAGATTGTTTATTATTTCTGTCAAGGGCATATTTAAGGAGGAGAGTTGGATAAATGGCCTCTTAAATCAGTGTGTGTGTGTGTGTGTGTGTGTGTGTGTGTGTGTGTGTGCGTCTCACACGCAGACACATGCACGGACCACAAATAGAGCTCCAACAATTTCACCTAAAATAACCTAAAATTTAATAGAGGACCAAGAAAAAGGGAAGAATTTTCTAATATTCCTACAAGAAAATGGCCTACAACTCCCCCCAAAATAGACATAAAATCATAAATGATTTACGAAAACTTCGATATATGAAGGATAAAGGTGAGCCTATTCATCAAAAAGACAAGAGATTACAAGTTTGGGTGAGAATGTGGAGGAAAGGGAACCCTTGTGCACTGCTGGTGGGAATGCAAACTGGTTCGGCCACTGTGGAACTGCATGGGGGTTCCTCAAAAAATAAGAAAAATAGAACTCCCAGAGTATTATGGCCAATTATACATGCACTGGCCTCTCTCTGGGCTACATATATTTTGCTTTAAGTCAAAATGAGCTTCCCTATCCCAGACTGCCTATTCCAAACTGGTCTGCTGGCCAACTTACATACTCTTCTAATTTGGGAAATGGCACTCCATACAAATAGTGATTATTATCCCTGCTCGAGCGACTGGCTGAAGACTGATGTGTGACAATGTGCCCTTTGGTTGGTGTTTGCATTTGGTCTCAATCTCTGGCCAAAAGGAGTTCGTTTTTCCTGCAGGACTCTGGAAGGGTGGCTCTATCGGCTGCTGTGACGCCTTAGACAGATGGTTTAAGGTCTTGTCGCAGAAATCCCTGAAGCTTTCTGCATCTCTCTGCTCTCAGCATTTCAGGAGGGAACACCTCTCTGTTCATTTCAGTTTCAGAGGTAAGACCTCTGGCCACACTACTGGTATCCATTCTTGACACCAGACCCAAATGATACAGCTTGCAGACCTCTGCTCTGAAGACCTTTAATTTATCTTGAGTTTGATAATACACTGGAGTCATTGTCATCCTCCAAAAGGAAACACTGACCTCTTATGTCCTCTCTCTATGCCTTTGTTAACACTGGCCTACATTGACAATATACTGACAAAGCAGGGTAATTCACTAACAGTTTTCAGCTCAGAACATCCCTGTGAAATATATACTCTTAGTATAGCATCTTCTGAAGGAGCAGTTCCTCACTCTTTAGGCTTACTGTCTGCCCAGAGGAAAGAAAACTTATCATCTTTTATGAGTGTTTCAAGAGCACAGATGCACAGAGTAATAGCCTGTAGTAGTCGGACAACCGTTCTAGTCATGCAAAGCTTCAGCCAGCATTAGCTTTGAGTTCACGTGTTAATCGTATCAAATACATGGCATCCACAACTCTGAATAAGACTAGAGTACTGAGTGATGCTATTTTTTGTCCTGGTGGGTTGCCAATGAAACAAGTCAGATGGACTCTTGGGGTTCATCCCTCCTCCCATAATTTATTGAGGTGGTCGAGACTGATTTCCGGGGCCACAGTGCCACACTATTTTGCATCTTTGGCCATTGGGTAGCATATTTTGTGTGTGACCCCATCTAATATATTCATTTTCTTATTTTGTGGTAATTCAAAAGATAAAGGCACATATTTTTCAGTGTTTTGAAAGGTCCTCCAGTCCCCAACATGAATGATGAAGAAAACAAAAATTTCCATTTCATAAGTGAGAACTTGGAATTCATCCATGTGGTTCTTAAACAATGCAGCTAATTATTTGGCGGTGTATTTATTTGACACACATAAATGTACCTACATTTCCTCTGATGAATACGTATTATTGACTAATTATATCTATATTATACTGATTGGCAATCTTGTGAGTGTGTGTGTATATTAAGCATGTCTTTTTATTGTGATGCCTTGACATCGTGGGCCCTACTGACCTTTGAGTGCCCCTCCCAGAGTCAGTCAGTTCCTAGAGAGAGAAAATTACTTGCCTGCAAGCACGCCTTTCATATACAAACCAATCAACTCAGAGTCCTTGTCCTCCAATCACCTCCTTTACCTGAATCTCAATCCACCTGCCCTCATCACCCAGGGCCAGGTACCAGACAACTAGGGACAGTCCCTACACCCCAGAGCCCACGGAAATGACTCAAGCTAGCCAGTGCTAAACCTGCTTACCCTACCTCGTCTGCTCCTTCCCACAGAAACCATAGTAAAGGCTCTTGCCCACATCTTCCCCTTGCGCCCTCCGCCTCGTGGCTGACCCTGCTGCTTCCTCATGTGTCCTCACTCTACGCTGCGCCTTCTGTTTCCAGGGAACTGTGAGTAAAACCTTCTTCCTCCATGGCAGTCATTTCCATGTCTACATGTCTTGCCACACCTGATTACAATAAGTCCCAGGTACCCTGAAAACTGTGTATGTGTGTTTAATCAGTAAACATGATCAAATCCATCAAATTCCAGTTACAAACCTTCAAAAGATCTAAAAAATATCAACCAATTCAACTAATGAACATAAGTTATATTCACACATTTTCTAGAAAGTAAAACAGATTATAGTAATACCTTGGACATCTTTGACTTGGTGTCCGTAATAAGGAAAGACATATTGTTGATTTCATTTTGTACCACGAAGTTCTGCTCTTCTCTTTTGAAATTCTGAGAAGTCCCAAAGGAAGTTTCAATTAAAACCACAGATAAGTAGTTCATGTAACAGAGGTTACAAAGGAACCCAAACTTTCTACAAAGATAAGCAGTAATTTGATATATAAGACTTATAAAGAAAGGAAACAAATAGTTGTTGAATATCAAATGAGGGTGCTTGGCTGGGGGCAACAATTCTGGGAGTTAGATAGAAATATGTATGTTTCAAAGATGGGAATACTAAGGTTCAGAAAATTTAAGTAACCAAGTCACACACCTACCAAGGGGTAGAATGAATACTCAAACACCAGCTACCTGGTGGAAAGCATATACTGCCTTTTGGGATAAACACAGATTTCCTAAGGGCATTCACAACTATAACGCAACTTTCCATTCTGTCAGATATTTTATCTACTTTTTCATATACCCTAAAATTATTTTATTCATTTTTAATTTAGGAACATAAAAACACTGGCAAAGTCAAGTGTTTAAGCAGTGTTAGTAGTGAAAGTAAATACAGAATAAAAGCAGAAATAATCACAGAGCTTTAAAAGAGAGGTTAACAATCTAATTATACGTGTTTCTTTTTTAAAGGAGCATAACCCAAGCAAAATAATTTTATAGTAAGCATCTAAATATGTTAATAATTGATGAGTAATAAAAGATTTTGTACGAAGGACAGTGAATAGACTAAGCTTCAATTTTCATTCAGCTCATATTAACATTCTAATTTTACTGTTAATATTATAACTGTTCACATAGTTTCACCTTTAAAAATTTGGGTTAGAACGTATACAGCATATATTAACAGATTTGTGTTTAAAATATATCCATGAGATTCAAAAGCACATATTCAGATTCTTTTTCTTATTCTTGAAACTAACACTAGGCATTCATCTAAAAGCCTACTGATTATGATAAATACTCAGCACAATTAAAAATCTCTGTGATTCTTTGAAGATAAATTACAAAACTCAAAAGCCACCTTATATTGCATCAAACTCCCCAGGGAAACCTAGTCTCTCTCCTGACCAGTTAAGTGATACTAAGGAGACGACCTTGAGAAACACACTCTGATAGGTATTTACTAAGGGTATCGGAAAATTCATTAAATTTTGCAAGTCCTTAACATGTTCCAGAGAGTAAGCACTGTCGGTATTTTCCTACTTACGTGCGATTTTGACCAGTAGATAAACACCTCTGCAACCATGCGGAAAAGATCTTCTGCTTCTGGGTTAGGCTCTTTCAGCCACTTTGCCCTAGATCACATAATAAATAAAGTGGTGTCTGTTACTCCCTAAAGTTAATTAAAAAAAAAAAAAATCACACTCCTAAAGTTAAATGTGAAACCAAGTAAACTGAGGGTGAGCATACTTGTCCACAGAGCTCATAAATGGCTTCAGTGTACAGCTGTAACATTTTAAATAATTTAAACATTGTAACTGTCAAAGTGCTAGCTTTTACACCCACAAGGCAGACTGCTCCACAATGGGATTTCCAATTGTAATTTTAAGATGGTTGGTGAAATTCACATCTGATACTGTCATCATTGTGAACAAACTCATTGCTAAGTAGTGAAGGAAGCAATTCCACTGGGACATATGAACACAGTAAGGTTATGACTGAATTAGAGAAATTAAATCACTTTTGAACATTCTACCTGTTATAGTCCACAAATCTAATCAAGAGCGGGTAGAAGGCATAGAGATCTCTGGCCAGCGTGGTGAACTCGTCTAGAATGAGAAGTTCAGCCTCGGACATATCCCCCCTGACCTCGGATTTCAGATGGTCTTCCTCTGATACCACCATAGCTGCCTTTTTCTTGAGTTTCTCCATTAATGGCAAGAAATGAGTTTTCAAGAGCTGAGGTTTCACTTTATTTATAATAGGCTGGGAAAATACTGTTTGAAGACAGACATTAATATTCCGCTCTGCATAAACATTCATTAAAATGAGGATTAGATGGTCATCACAATTGTACAGCACGATTAAGCCTCCCTTTCCTCTAGCACATGACTTCCTTTAGAATTCAGCCCATGCCTCAGTCCTTTGTCTAGTCCCAAACCTAATTACATAGCTGCTGTTCAAAAATGATTACTGAATTGAAACTGATGTGCTTCCTTGTTTTCAAAAAAGAAAGAAAGAAAGAAAGAAATTGGCAGCTAATTTAGAATTTTAAAAAAGACATTCATTCACTTTGGAAATCAATTATTTTCACACAAAGAAGAAAAGTCCCCAAATGGAAAAGTTCCCCCGGCCCCTTTTTTAGAAGAGATACACACCACTGAATACTTATATGAGACCACTACCTACTTAACTACTACACCATCTCATTATAACTGTCCCCATCCTTGTCCCAGTGGAAGAGTTAGATTACATATAATACTGCTCTTTTATTTAATAATAGTTGTAGTTGTTAGCAACAGTTCTAAACTTGATTAGGCCATTTTTTTGAATTTAATTTTTACTTTATATCGGATTTACAATGCTGTGTTCGTTTCAGGTAGACGGCAAAGTGATTCAGTTATGCATAAACATATATCCGTTCTTTCTCAGGTTCTTTTGCCATATAGGTTATTACAAAATATTGAGCAGAGTTCCCTGTGCTATAGAGTACGTCCTTGTTGATTACCTATTTTATATATAGTAGTGTGTATATATTAATCCCTCCCCCTCACCTGTCCCCTTTGGTAACCATAAGTTTGTTTTTTAGGCCATTTTAAAAGGAATTTTTTTCTCCCTAAGAGTGACATACATACACTGGGGAAGTGCATAAAAGAGAAATGTTAAAAATCAACCATAATTACCCTACCCAAATTAGTAAGACATTGGTGTATTTTTTTTGGAAATTTTCCTAATAAGTAATGTCATATGTAAACTTCTGAATTCAAATTTTTAAAGTTCTTCTTTTAACCCTCTATGGTATTCTGAATATTTTCCACATCATAAAATATTGTTGAAATCTTAATGTTTGAAAAAAAGCATAATATTCTGGTAATATGGATGTGCACAACCTATTTAACCATACTCTAGTGGTTAGGCATTCAAATTGCTTCCAGTTATTCAATATAAATAGTGCAATGATAGAGAAGCTTAAATGTAAATATTTGTATCTTTTGGTTATCCTCCCCCATTCCTG